>NW_006430723.1:3096713-3120952 GCF_000325575.1 Pteropus alecto | reverse complement strand
GATCCCAAAACTGCTGATTTCTCAATAAAAGCAGAAATCTCAGATACATATATATTTATATAATTGCTCATAATTGATATATCTGTGTGTGTGTGTGTATATGTATATAAAATTGCTTATAATTAATTTAAATAAAAGAAATGAGGAAGAAGTTGGTCCAACAAAACATAGTTGTAGACAAGTATAGTACATTGGATGCTGTTTTTGATCTCTACTCCAAATAAGTGTTTTTAAGTTAGAACAGTACTAAATTTTTGGTCATTTTACAGCTTTTTTGATCATTTCTAAAAGAAATACAAGTCTATGAAGCACTTTTTAAACTGCCTCATTAAGTTTTCATGAATAATTTTGCCGACTTAGAGAATATTATGCCTATTTTACAGAAAAGAAATCTAAAGAATTAAAATATTTACTCAACTAATCTAAATTTGTTACATTTCTTGTCAAGAATCATTTAAGAAATAGTGATACTATTTGGCAAAACAATATCTACATTTCTTCTTTTTTCTCATCTTTTTAAGGCAAGCAAGGGATGTTATGTCATCAAAATTCACTGAGACATTCTAAAAATGGTTTCAAAAGCAAATGTACAAAGAGCAGGAAATTTATTTCTTTTACTTCAATGGAATTTATTTATACCTGCTTTTCGAAACATAGTTTTAATCATATTCATACAGAAATTTTTCAGTTGAACTTCCAGTTTTCAGATGGTTATATTAAGAAGTTTTAACACAAATGAACGTTACTGTCTATCTCTAAAAAAATTATCTGTGATGGCTGTTCATGTTAAGTTAGTTAATAAAATAATTCATGTTAAAACCGGGTTACAACACTCAAATACATGTATGAGTCCACCTACCTTGACTCACTTGACCATAAAAATAAATTTTCATGCCGATGCTTTGGCTGGCCCATCTGTGTATAACCCTACACACACACACACACACATACACACACAGAATTACACATACACATACATTTTCTATTTTAAATCCTGATTGTTTTGTGCATAAGCAGAAATATATACTGCTTTATTTTCCCTGTTAACACAGAACTTTCCACTGCCTGCACCTGACCACATTTCCAAATCATTTTTATAAAAAAGATCTTTAAAAAAGATCAAAATAAAAATGCAGAGAGATACAAGACGAGACGATAATGTGTTTTATATCAAAATATCTTTGTATTCAGATATAAAAATAATTACCTTGTTAAAAAAAAAACACACACGCACAAATGTACCACTATGAAAAAAACAGTTAACTCTTATTTTGTTGCTCCTGATGAGGGTCAATTTGTTTCCATTTTTATGATCATTTTTAAGTTTCTGGGGATACACAGAAATAACTTAAAAGTCGCGATTTTGTCCCCTTGGGAGACATTTGGTAATGTCTGGAGACATTTTTAAATGTCTTTTCTGGGGACTCAAGTAAATAGAGTTCAGGGTTTCTGCTACAGACATCCGATAATGCACAGGGCAGACCATACCTCTACAAAGAATTTGAGAGTCCAGAAAGTCAGTACTATTGAGGATAAGAAACTCAAGTCTTATCATCTAAGTACAACTAGTCTATCAGGTGTTTAAATATATTTCAACCCATTCCAAAATTCATGTTTAAGTGCTAATCCCCAGGACCTCAGAATATGGACATTAGAAAATAAGTCCCTACAGGTGTAATTAGTTAAAGTGAAGTGACACTGGAGCATGAAGGGACTCTAATCCAATGACTGGTGTCCTTATAAAAGGGATATTTGGAACCCGAAGCACACATAGGAGGACAGCATATGAAGATGAAGGCAGAGATCAGGGTGATGTTTCTGCAACCCAGGGAACACCAAAGATTTCCAACAAACTACCGAAAGGTAGGGGACATTCATGGAACAGATTCTTCTTCACAGGCCTTAGAAGAAACCAACCCTGCTGATATCTTGGTCTCTGACTCTGGCCTCTAGAAATCTGGGACAATAAATATATGTTGTTGAAGCCACTCGGTTTCTGGTACTTTGTTATGGCAGCGCTAGCAAGCTAATACAGTGTGCTTTTAACTTCTCCCTTACTATGAAATTTACTTAAAGATTCTGCTCAGAAACAGCTGTGAAAAATAATAATAACAATAAGCTGAGCCTACAATGACTGACTAAGGCTCCATTCATTTAGCAATGAGCTCACCTACCTTAAATCAATGTCGTATATAAAATCAAAACAATGACAATAAATATTTTCCTAACGGTGTGCCAAGAATCAGTAAGGGTGCCAAGAACAGGATTTTGTCTTGTAAAGGTTTCTCCCAGGCTGAGATGTAACATTTCTGAACCTCTAAACACATTTTAACTTCTGAATTGCAACAAAATGTGTCTTGATCCTTGCCGCTTGCTTTGAAACCATAGCAGGACATCTTCCAGCAGACAAAGTTGGCAATCAAAGTACAGAACTATTGAAGAATAGACTTTAAGCCCTTTCCTCTTTCTATAAGTCTCTCTGTCTTAGAAATGCACTTCTGAATATTACGCTTCTTCTTCCCTTTCATTGATCTAGCCAGAGTCACCTCATTTGGTTTAATGATAATTTCAATGTAAATACCTCAAACTTCAAAGGCATCCTGTCTTTTCTTGGGTGACAGAAACTCTGTGTTGGGATGGGGGTGCAGGTACACATACGTATATCTCCTTCATCCCTACACTTCATTTGTTTATCTTATTCCTCTACTATTTTTCACAGTGTGAATAAGGCCACTGCTTTCTGGGAAGAAAATGGATAATTCCCTACTGCAATACCAAGAGTTCATGTGTCAGACACATGGACGTCTCTCTGCTGAGCAGAATCTACTGTAGTCCCCAGGGACTTCATAATTTAGACTGTTTGCCAGAACTCTGTGGCAACTGAATATCAGATTATTTTTGAATGCAGATCATTTGTGGTACAGTGATAGACTATATAAACTGGCACTGATCTTTCATTTACCAAACATTTGTAACTATTTTCCCAAGTAAAAAAATAAAATAAAATAAAATCTGTCCATTGCACATCTTGGACTTTGGTTGGCCTTTCGTGTTAATAGCTGTCCCCAGAAGTAAAGTTCACAGACTAGGGTAAAGGGAGGTAATGTGCTGTATTGGAAAGAGCATCATTTTAGAATTAGATGCCTTTTCTTCTTGGCTTGTAGGGCTGGCTCTAATGCAATGTATAGCACATAAGACCATCTGTGACATATGTTTCCCTAAATATTTGACCCACCATCAAATCAAGACACTAGACTTAGGTAGAATTACAGGCAATATGAGAGAGTAAAGGAACAACTGAAATGACAGTAAAAGGAATCAAACATAGAGATCCAGAATGTGGGGCATTCAATAGGACAACTAATTTGGTGTCTCTATCAAGTCAGTGGTATAAAAGAAATAGGGAGAGAGCCATTCTGTATTAAATAAACTTAAGAGACATAGCAACCAAATGCAATGTGTGAACTGGATCTTGATTCAAACCAGTTTAAAAATATTCTGAAGCTATCAGAGAAATCTGATTATGAACTGGATAGTTGATGATAGAAAAAATATTGCTAATTTTTCTCTAGTTTTAAAAATGGGCTTATTCTTATATAAAATATGCCCATCACTTTTTAAAAGATGAAAACAGATGTAATTTGCAGGTAAAATGTCATGATACCTGGGATTAGCTTTATAGTACTTTATGGAAAAGAAAAATATAATAAAAATAAATGATAGATAAAACAAATGAGGCAAAAGTCTTGATAGCTGTTGAAACAGTGATGGGCATTTGAGAGTTAATTTATGAATTATATCTATTATTTTGTGAAGTTTCACATTTTTTATAATAAGCATACAAAACGTAAGAATACCAACTTTTACATTCCTACAATTCTGAATTTAAATTTTACTTTTCCCTCCAGATTGCTAGCTTTGTGCTCAGTTGACTTAACTTTTTTAACATCAATCTCATATTCTGTTTAAAAAATGTCATGTGTCATGTTAACTTTTCATGTAAAGACAATTTATGATAAGGTAGTTAGAAGGTAGGACATGTATATTTAGTACTTGATAACTGATCATTATTTCATGTGATTTTCACTACTGAAATATTTTTGCAGGTATATGCCTCATCTGTGCCAGACTCTGTGTGTGTGTGTGTGTGTGTGTGTGTGTGTGTGTATGTGTGCGTAAGGCCAAAAAAATATTAATTGTAAAAAGAACATCAAATAAATCAGTTTTCACACTCTCTTCCTTTTTCTCTCTCTCGTTGTCTCCCTCTCAGACATACACACACACACACACACAGACACCCTTAACTAATAGCTGTATTTTTTAGAAAAATACATTATTAAAAAAAAGATTTTTTAATGACAACATTAACATCTGTATGATTTTCCTCTTATAAAATATTTCCCTTTTCAAAGAGAACAGGGTCAAGGCTAACATTTTAGGCTTTCTATACAAAGTAATATTTGGACCATTTGATATAATTGGCAGAGTTTCAAATAAATATTTTAAGCACCATATTTTACAGATAATCTTTAGTTGAACTATTTTTTATTTAAGTAGTGTATGTTTAATTTTATTAAAATAATATTGCCTTTACAAATTTCATGCAATTTATGTATTCAAATGGGTTCAATGTACTCAAGTGTAAAGGACAGTATGTCTTTTAGGTACCTATTCCCATATTGTGAGGATTGAGAAAATATCCTAATTCTTACAGCAGCCATTAAAATACCTACAGTACTTTCCTAGAAAGTTTAATGCATTTATGATTTCTGTCTTCGTTATTTTATTTTGTATTATTATTATTGTTATCTGGGAAGATGATATAGAATAAAACAAACAGAAATGAAGGAAGGAATGAGGAAAACTGATCGAAGCATTGTGTTTTGATCCTGGAATAAGAGTGCAGGTGTCTCCTTTGCTGTGATGCTCACTAATCTGCCCACGATGTGGACTAAAAATTGTTTTTTCTTGTTTGTGGGCTACAGAATGTACTTTTTTGCCATTTTAATTGAAAATAGATTATATATATACATATATTTTTTTTTTACTTGGAATAAAGAGCTGAACATTCATTAGTTATTATTCTAGTAGAAATCCTTCAGCACTTTAAGATGAGGGATGTTTGCAAGAGGAACTCTGCCAGATTATAGTATCATTAGACTGGTCCTGATTCATCATCCTTCATAAAGTTTGGCTGTAATCTTCACATTTATATAAAAATATTCCAGTTATGATTAAGTGTTCCCATATTATACCTTCTGAATAAGACGGCACTTACTTAACTCTTTATCTCTCTTCTCCCATGCTATATAACTGTTGATTACAGCTTGATTTTGATTTCTGTAGACTACATAAATTGAACACAGCAGCAGTCTTTTAGGCATCTTAAAAACCCTTGTGCAAGCAAGCATTACAGAAAGACCCTTCAGGGAATTAGAAATTTCTCAGAAGTGCTTCTTGTTGCAAGGTTGTATGTTATGTTGGAATTAAAGGATAATTTTTGTTGAGAAGCCAGGATGTCTGAATCCTCATTCTTTCTCCACCTATAAACAACACTTCTGACAGATACTGAAAAAACTTAGGTATACAGGTCAGTTGTCAGTTGAAAAATTAACCCCAAATCTGAATGCCTAGACTAGAGGTAGCCTCTGACCTATAACCAAAATAGACAAAGTAGGCTCTTTCTCTCCCAGAACCACAATCACTTACGCACAGTATCAATGGGAGGTGAGTACTGCAAGAAGCAAAGCAGCCAGGAATGAAAAAATCAAGGCTTAAAAATCCAAAGAAAGAGCAGGCCTAACAAAACCTCACTTTTGACAAGCTTTCCTAAGATACTTAGGCCTAAGTATCCCCCAAGAAAATCAGGGCATTTTGATAGAAAAAAGAGCCCAAAGAAGATTCCCCTGACCACAACACCAAATTTAGCTTTAGTTCCTTTGCCTGGCACAGAGAAAGCTTTATACTTCAGCCCTGTAGTACATTTCAGAGGCTTTGCTCAAAGAGAGTGGGGGTAGTCTGAGGAGAGGAGGAGAAGAAAGAGGAGGAGCCTAATGTCCCTGAGGCTACAAGTGCTATTTTTATTCTTTTACAAGTTTCATCATTGGAAATGCTCTTGATGCATACAAGTTTATAAATGCCCAATTAGTAACATTAAATTATATGATATTCATGTAAATCATTTATTTATACATGATCATAAGGATTATATAAAATTAGATTTTATTTTAAAAAATATTTCTTGTATAATAAAAAGACCCCATATCTTATTCTAGACTCTATTATACACATAAATTACAGTCTTGCTATGATTCTGATTTTGTTGAGTATGCATAATAACAGACATTAACTAACTACTACATCTCATACCTCACATTAAATTTTGTAATAGGGAGAGATATTCTCGTTCCTAACTTTTTTAAATTTTAACTTTTTATTTTGATGTAATTTGAGATTTACAGAAAAAGCATGTTAAAGAAAGAATTTCCCTATATCTTTCATCCTTATACCCCAAATGTGACATTTTGTCATATTATTATTTTCTTTCTGTTTCTTTAAAACTATTTGAGAGTGAATAGCAGACATAATAACTGTTTACCTCTAAATACTCCAGTGTGTATTTTCAGAAAACAAAGACATTTTTTTATATATACATAGCATAACTATCAAGAGCAAGAAATTAAAGCTGATACAATTCTATTAGATTTTATTCAGACTTTTCCAAATATTCTAATAATGTTCTTATTGAAAAAAAAAAAAATCCTGTGTCACACATTTCATTCAGTTATTATTTTACATTGGTCTTTTTTTTAATTTGGAAGATTTTCTCAGTCTCAAGGTACAGATAAAAAAGCAAACACACAGTTTGTCTTCTCTAGTACTACAAAGATAATTATTAATTGGGTTGGTGGCTTTTTAATCCCATTCTTAGTCCAACATACCATGTCACCTCTCCCACCTTATATGTAGGAAAATATGTATGGTTTTACATTTGAGTATTTAACCTCTGCAATTTCCATGTGCTAGAATTCCAGTGTATTTTGATCTGAGAAGCCCATTTAATAGTGCTTCTAAAAAGCTTGATGATTTTTTTATTTTTGATTTTTACTGAACGTACTGAGGTATAGTTGAAATTTATCAATTTGACAATCTCTTTCGGCTTCATATGATATGACCTTATTCAAGCTTCATTTAGAGTTTCAGTAGATTAAACAAGGCCTGTTTATTTTTAGTTATTACATGTGTATCATTTGTCAAAATCTCTGCAAGCAATTAGCAACTAAAGATTTGTAATTTGAATACCTAGCAATTATATATAATGCATAGACCATAAAGAAGATTCAAGATATAATGTTGTTTAAGAGAAGAGCAATTATATTTTAATTAGTACTCTATCAAATGTGGGGGGGGGGGCAGGGAGCATGAAAAATTCTTTAGAGTTTTATAAGGCATCATAGGTTTGGACCACCATGAAATCTGTGATGGCATTAGTCAGAGCATTCTGTTTTCTGCTACCCTGCCCACCAATCCAGTAATGCCAACTTAAGTTTTAAGCTAACTTAATTTAGCAAAGACACACAAAAAAATCCATATACCCTTGTTTATAAAGAGAGTTTTAAGTAATTTCAAGTAATTAAAAACTAAGTAATTATTTAAAAATAATCAATTAACATTGTCTAATGAGAAAATTACTAGGTTGAGTTTTGTTCCTTCTGCAAAAATTATTCTATTAAAATAATGTAAATATAGTCTTCCCTTTTGTGAGCTGAATGTTGTTCTAGTGGGTTTTCCACTAGTTTTTGGCTTTATATAAAGAGTAAGGTGATTAAAAAAGAAATCAAACAATGTTTCTTGGAAATGAATAACATGAAAAAGAGAATAATTCTGATGCAAAAAATTCAACCTCTGTGTGTAAATAAATACAAGATGGCATTAAATTAATAATACATATTATGGTATAAAAAGCACATTGTCTCCTATTATTTTAAAATAAGATAATTTCAAAAAAATTTAAAGACAAATTTGTATGCATATGTGTGTGTTTATGTGTGATGGTGGGGTGGGAGGGTGGGGTACTTGTTTTATAGATGCTCAAACATAATTTAACCTCAAAATTGTCTCTGGCTGCTAGTCCTCATGCACCTTCTCAAATTGAATGATAATGTTAGTGATGACAGAATATGAAAATATACACATATATGTTATTGACACTGAAGAAACTGACACAAATGATAAAAAAAATGAGTAAAATAAATATACCTGGACGTCAATTCATATTATTCTATGGCTTTGCTTCACAGAAATAATAATAATTATAATTTTTTTTAAATTGGTTGAAAAATATTTTGGACTCATTTCACCAGATGTGCCCTGGCTTGAACTTAAAGTCTCAATATATGTGAACTTATCTGCTATTAGTGTCTTTACCTTTGGAAACTCTTTCATGATGCCCTTGTTCTAAGATGACAGATGTTAAGTCCTAAATAGCTCATATCTTAGTTTTCCTTACCACTTTATAAGTTAGCTACTTCTCTCATTCTACTTGAGCAAAAAAAGATTTTGATTGATTTTTTTCATTAGTTGCATTAATTGCTATACTGCAAATAAATAGCCTAATTCAAATTTCTTAGGACCTAAATGGGGTTTTTAGAAATTTATTGACCTTCAGCAGAATTCTAGTATTGCAAATGCTATCTTGACTTTTTTACAAATTTTTAAAATGCTTACTATATGATAGGAGCAATGTCCCATGTAATATAACCCTAAACTCAATTATTGTTTAGTCTGATAGTCTATAAGTTGTTCAAAGGAATACAATGCAATATGAAGTGAGTAATATTATGAACTGTAGGGTGAGGGAGAGAGAAACTCTCCAACTGACTCTCCTAATAACACTGTATTTCATGATAAATTGAGTCAGGGAGAGTATTTTTAATTAATTGTATTTTCAGAATGATTTCTTGAGGACTGTCTTTGCAAAAGACAGGAGGAGAACAATAAAACTGTTGAGTGGAGGGGTAAAAGACTGCTTAGCTAACAGCTCAGTTCTATCAGTAGCAAAAGTTTTATGAACATCATACAGATACTATTGGAGACAATGGCAGAAATGATATTGAAGGGAGCCCAGAATTTGCACAACCAGCATTTGACATGTGTCATAGATAATTTTGAAATCTGACTTCATAGAGTCTGTATATAATATATTTATAATGCATAAATATATACATTATAATTTTTTAAAATCAAAGTTTATAAAATCAGAATATAAATGGTAACTTATGAAAACCAAACCAAACCAAAACAAAATGAAATAGATGCTATTTTAGGATTGTAGTTAACATGTCTAAGGTCAAGTGAATTCTAATAGCAACGCTGTGCCTGACTGTGCACAGCAAATAGCAATTTATTAGGCAAATTTAAAATGATGAATTTTTAATGCAATATGGTGATTAAACTACAGTCTTCATTTGCCTCTTTTTAAAAGAATTTGTAAAGAATTATTGAAAACTATAGTAACAATATTGAATTAGTCCTCACAATTTTCTACTCAAAAGTTCATAATTTCCTTGTAAATAGAGTATATATTAATAAATAAATATTCAAATAGAAATGTAAGTGATCTAAAAAAGAAACAGATGGATACTACATTGGAGAGAAAATACACTTACTATAATCATATAAAGACCACTAGTCTCAGTTGGACTTCCGCAAGAAACAATTGCCTCTGAATTCTGACAGTTTCAATGGCCACAGGCCTCTTCCAGGCACACACTTCATTTCTAAAATCCTTGAAAGAGTGGGCCAGATAAATGTGTACTTCCCACCAAGTGCATTAGTATAAAACCATTTTAAATTGTGAAGTTAAAATTGAGAGAGCATTTAAAATCTCTAACGATTTAATTGTGGGCAAAAATAAACTCCAGTTGTAAATGCTCTAAACAAAACAAACAAACAGAATGTCTCTACTGGGGATTACACAGTAAAAACTAAATTGCATGCTTAAGACACAATTAAAGTATTCCTTCCCATGATTTGAGTCTTTACACTTATTATAAATGAAGATTTGTGTTTTCTGTTTGCAGGAGACATGATGTGTTAAATGAATCTGAGGCTTTTCTTTGGTTAGTCTAAGAATAAAGAAAACAACTATGAAAGAAGTCACTGACAAGGTTATATCTGCAAGTAATGCTTCAAGCATTGAGAGACAAACTGAGCATTTAGTTGCTATGTAATGCTTGATATTGCCTGCAAGGCAGGATTAAATAATAGTTATAGAGGGAAATATTATAACCTACAGAGATTTGTGACTAAATTCCCTATAAATTCAAGACTCTTAAAAAGATAACAGGAGACCATATTGTTTGATGACAAATATGAATTTTATCTCTAACACGGTTTGTATAACTTATTTTAGCACTCACTGAATTGGAGGAAGCCAGGATCTTTGAAGTCCATATCCTCTTCTTCTATAGTGAAGAATATATAAGTCAATTTATCCCCTGGCCTTGATGATCATAATCTAGCAGAGCAATCCCATCCCATTGTCTCAGAGATCTGATTTTGGGGAGAGGAAAGTGGAGAAATTAACTCTCATGGTTCCATCTCATTGATAGGCCACCCAGAGAAATGCCAACCAATTGATTGGGTGTGAGAGATACCCTAGAATTCTAAGCAGATGAGTAATCACCAGTTTCTGCTCAATCACTTCTAGAAATATTTAGATTTGTGTGAAAAGATAAATGCAACATTTACAGAGTGTCAAGAAATTAATAGACGGTAAGTATTGCAGGACCACATGTCTTGGTAAAGAGATCTGCATTAGCTAGAGTAGTCAGAAATGACTCAGTTGAGAATGAGATATCTGAGCAAGATCCTTAAAGTAGAATTTTTATGAGACAGATTTTCATTTGCTGGAAAAATTAATAATGTTTCAAGAGTTAAAAATCAGCCTGAACAAAGTAATTTATATTAAGATAAAAATACTTTAGTCCATGAAATTAAGTAATCTTTATATGGAATTACGAATAATGCTAGAAATTCTACCTCTAATGAAATGACATTTATTTTGTAATTATTTTATTCTTCTATCTCTTCTCATACTCCCAATTTTCTCTTCAATATTTTCTCTCACTTTGGTTTCTCCTATTATCATAATGCTTTCCTCTGATGGTTCTGTGTAATGGTCTTCATTATTTTAAGCAAGTGATCCATTTTCAGTTATGCGTATGAATAAAATATCAGTTTGTACTCTTTAGCTTTTATATAGCAACATCTGCATCACTATGGGAATAATATTTCTTAATTAAAGGTCCAAACTCATTCTTTAAGAGTAAGACATTGCAACACCAGAGAGAAGTACAGTATAAGACTGGAATCTCAAAACCATTAGGCTGTTCCTCAGAGCTTAATCCTATCAAATTAAAAACAGAAAGACTTTTGGAAAAGCTCCTGATAATAGAAGGTGCCATTTTGATTAGATTCAACTGCTAACAGTAGTCCAAATTTTTATAAAGTATTAAATGCTTATGTTATCTTATAGTTAAGGTATATTTCAGAGAGTACTGTATTGTATTTTGTTGTGAAAAGAACAGTGGGCCATGAATCAGAAAAACTAGAATTTTGTCTTTTTTGTGCTACATTATATGATATGTGTCATGTTTATGAAATAAAAATTATTATCTGGGCATTCAATTTAAAAGGATTTCTTGAGGATTAGATGAGTTTAAGTATGTGAGGTAACTTGAAAAGTTTAAAGTTAGAAATATCCAAGTAATTTTATTTTAAAGAACATTTCAAATATCTCAATTACTCTTTAACCTACTCCATGTCTGGCTTCCAAAAATAGGAGGCCATTGTATCTAAAGATTAAAATGACCTTTACCACTAATAAAATAGATTTAAAATGATCTCCTCCCATTTCACAAAATACACTCTTCCAAGGTCATCAATAATCTCCATGGGGCTAAATTGACATTTCTCTGTCCTGACTTTACCCTACTTCTCAGTAGCCTTCAACTGAGCTGACATTGCCTTCCTTAAAGCATTCTTCTCTGGTGGAATTCAGGACAATGTCCTGGATTTCCTTTTGTGCCTTAAAATCAGTTCTCATTTTCTTTTGCCATCACTTCTGCTCTTAATCTACCTCTAATTTTGTGGATAGAGAGAGGAGTTCTCAGGATTTGGTCCTGCTTTTCTCTTTCTTACCTATAATTTCTTATTTAAGCTAGTTTTAAAATATCAGATAATTTATTAACATACCAGTTATGCCTTGATAATGTGCTTACTCTCTTAATGACTAACAACTTCTTATTAATTTATTTAATTAAATATTTATTTATCAAAAGCCCATTATGTGCCAGGCATAGGATAGGATTTTGTAAATAAAATAGTAAATAAAACAGATCAGATTTTAGCCTATATGTGACATACAAAGTAAGTACTTGCAAATGGTATTTGTGAGGGAGTGAATCTCCACTGACTGATGCAGTGCACACATAAACTAATTAGTGTTTGTCATCAAATCAGAGGCTGGACAACATAACAATTAGCCTAATGTTCTGTGAAAAGCCTCCAAGAACATCTTGTATATTGTAATCACACCTTTTTATTAGCTGCTGTTTTGACATTATTTACCTTCCTTCAAATAGAGTAGATTTTCTGTCACAATAACTATTTCAAAAATTGTTAAATTTTTAAGAATCACATTTAAAGAAAAACTGTTGAGATAAAATACTAATAACACTATTTATGGTTTCTTCAAATGTGATTAGAGTATATATATATGCATATATTTATTCATTCATCATATATATGTATGTATACACATACACAATGCAGAAAGACACTAAAGCACAAAGAATACATTGAAAATTTAGAAAATTTCTGAATATTTACTCTATGTGTTCATATTTATTTATTTTTCTTAAAAAATGTTCCATGATATGTATACTGCTTATTTTATTGCCAAAGGTGAATTAAGGACAATTCCTCCGGTCAGTAGATGGTTTTGTCAAAATCATTTTTAATTTATACCTTCTGTTTCACCTTGATAATATACCATTTACATGTCTTGTGTTTTTTGTAGGCACTATTTTAAATTATTTTTGTAATCAAAAAGACATAATTCTGGTGTTAATTTTATTAGTGTGCAATTGTTTATGTTTTTAAATTACAAATGAAAGATATTTCTAACATTATTAACCTAATATATCAGTTCGTATCTATTTATTACCTTCATAAACAGTAGAGAGCACTTGTAAATATTTCTATTTTTTGAGTAAGAGATGGTATAGTCAGAATTATCATGCATTTTATTAATTTAACATTATTTTAGACATTTCAGTATGATTGTGAGACTCATGGGAGGGATAGGATGGGATTAGCTCAGATGTTTATGACTGTAACATATTTTTGTTCTTTTGTTTTTGCTAGTACTAATAATATCGTGTCTATTTTACAAGGATTATTTTTCTACCATATTATATATAAAGGAAAGCTGAGCTGTCTATAGGAAAACAATATAATTTTTAGAAATTTTAGAAGGGTCAGCACTGCCTCAAAGTTTAAAATAGGTAAGCTTTTTTTAAAAAAAATAATATTGTAAGTGAATATTTCAAGACATGAACAGCCTTAAAAAATGTATATGAATTCAATAATATAGAAGCTCAATATTAAATCATCTAGTGATGATTTGTTTTCAGACTAGTCCAGATTAATAAGGAAGGACAAGTTCGATCTTATTAGAAAAAAGAACCTAAAGCACTAACCAAAACATGGCCTTTTTCTAGTACAGTCAACTCTCAATTATCTATTATAATAAAAGAGAGTAGTGACATGTAAAATTTTGAAAGATTAGTAATTCCAAAATTAATTTTGAGAACTACCCTTCACTTGTGTTTAAATGTGAAAAATACTGACATCTGAGAATTTACAACATTAATAAAGTGAGTGGGCTTTCCACTTCCTTTTCTGCTTCTCCTCAATGGCAACACACACACATATACACACACGCACACACACGCACACACACACACATACATTCATATATATACAAGTGTATATGTACATAAAAATCTTTGTGGGTGTTCCTGAGACATGTATAGATCCTTGGTTTCTTGCTCTTTAGTACTTAATATCACATTGCTTAGGAAATGTAAATGGTTAATATACTTGGCATATATTTTATGTTTTCTTTTTACCAATAATAGTACCTGGATACTCTTAAACTCTCAAACATAATTTTAAGAACCCTGAAGAAATTTAAAATTTGGCAGAACCATTTAAATACCAAACAAACAATTCAAAATAAAAAAGACAGTGGAACCATAAGATTATTATCCTTCTTTATGGTAATTTATCAAATATGACATGAAAATTTGGGATGATCCATCATTTTTCTAAGTGCTATGTAGAATCTGTTTGCTTTAAAAATAGACCAGATTGATTTAGGATGATACCAAAAACTAAAGCATGTCAGAGAAAGAATAAAAGTGCAGCTGTAACAAGTAAGAGGATGTATGTTTACTAGTCATAGTACGTGTTTTGTGACATAGAAAAGGACCACTCCTTACTGAACCACATTGTCTTAGAGTCTATCACCATTGCTCATGAAATCTAACTTCTCAATAAACAAATCTTGCCTGCAATAACTCTGGGAGATAAATCCCATGCTATACTAAGTGATTAAGTGCGATGGGCTCTGGGACTAGCCCATTTTATTTTGAATAGTTCCAGTTTGATAAGCAGGACAGCGCAGAATTTAAGAACACAATTTCTTAAACCAGCCTGGATTTACAACTCAATCCCAACATTAAGCTCCAAGTGACCATGAGCAAGCCACTTAACCCCAATGATGTTAAAAAAAAAGTTTGTTTCTTAAGGACTTGTAACAGTTTTTGACATAGTAATTGCTATGTAAGGGTTAAATATCATTAATACTTTATTTTTTAAGTTTTTATTTATTTATGTAAAATAAATGTCCCCTTAAAATTAATAGCTAATATTAATTTAACTCTGACAATTGATTACATCCTTTATATGCATAATTATAATTTTTACAAAAGTTTGGTCCTGTAATAGGCAAAGTTAATAGTTTTAGGTATTACTGCCTTGAAACTTTCCTCTGAGTGTCAACACACAATGAAGGCGGCAAATATAAACTAACTATCATTAATTATCATTGTTTTGATACAATCCTCAGCTAATCCTAACTTTACCTAATCCATTTTCATCCTGATTTGGCCTCCTGAATGAAGAAAAATAAATTTGTTCAGTTTAAACATCACTTTTACAGATAGAAAAACTTCTGTTTTTCACCTTCCAACCAATCTACAACTCCACCAATTATAACATATATCATTTTTTAAAGTGACATCATTTACTGAAACATATATTTCTATTTTGGAGATGTTAAAAATGTGGGGGGAAAGGTATCTTCAAATAAATAAAATGATGTGCATACTTTTTTTGCACTTTCTATTTTTCTTTAATAGAACTTGCCAAAAATGTGCTTGATTATAAAATTATATCTTTAATAACAAGTGTCCCTCATCTGAATGTATGCTCTATGAAAGTGGTCTCTATCTAGCTCATTCATCATTTATTCACAGAATAAATATTCACTGAACACCTGCCATCTGTAAAACAATCTGCTAGACACAAAGAAAAGCAAATAGATCCTTACTCTTTTATAGACCTCAGATTAATCACAGCATTGATTGTGTCTGATACCAACAGGTTTCCACTTTATATGGATTTTAAAATAAATGAGTATATTTTCACATGTAAGGATAATCCTCAAACAAGCATATATGAATATGGCAGTCATGTGTCCCATAGACTTTTTTCTAGCCAAAGAATTGTCAAATAATTTTCTGTGAAGAGCTAGATAATAAATATTTTAAGATTTGTGGTCCATATGGTCCCAGTAGTAACTACTGAACTCTACCATTGTAGTGCAATAGTAGACATAGACAATACATAAACAAATAAGAGTGACTGTATTTCAGAAAAACTTAACAAAAACAGGTGGTGAGTTGGATTAAATGGATGAATGTGTTTGCCAATCTATATTCTAGACCATGACACTTATCAGTTGCTCTATAGAGATATGTTAAATAGCATGAAGCTATTCCTGTCACCCTTTTCTTATACTACATGTTGTTCAGAACCTCACTATTTTGTTGTTTTTCTTTTGGTATGGATGAGTTTTTGTAGCCCCTCTCTAGAAATACCCCTTGTTTGAACATAATGTCCCAGAACATATCTACCTGATGAGGTCTATGGTACAGCTTCTTTCTCATTACTGGACACTATCGATAATCAATATTTTAAAATCTGGATCATAATATTAATTCTTATCAAGTTCCTGCTTAACTAAAACCTCTGTTGGCTGCTAGATAGCTCCTATTCCTTAGTTGTTAATTTTTTGAGCTATCCTATCAGTTTACCTTCTACCATCTAAAAATCCAGTGAACTTAACTTCTATAATTTCCTTGAAATCTTTAATAAAGAGACACCTGACACCTTCCTCTAAAGAAATTATTAATCAACTTCATTTAGATATAATTATTGAACCAGTCATGACTCTCCATAATCTCACTGTCATCCCTGCAAGATGTACACATATTTTCACAAAATTAGCATGTCAGAAATTGCCATACTTGGATAAAATCAAGACACAATGAATTTGGCACTTTTGATGGAGTCTGTCAATCTAGTAAAATCTCAACAGAAAAGTAAACTATTTAGATTGACATGTCTTATGTTAACTGAATGTATAAACCCTTATTCAATCTTTGCATTTTTATTAGGTTGTGAAACTCTCAGCTTTATAATTCAATTTAAACTTTTGCTAGAACTAGATATGCTACTTAATTCCAGAAACTATATTTTAATTGTTTAAAATTTATTTCTTTATGTTCAGTTTCCTAACATTTTACTCACTTTTAGATTTCTGAAAAGGAATTTTCAAAAGGAATCAGAAAATTCCTTTAAAATTGTAGCGTGCGTGTGTGTGTGTGTGTGTGTGTGTGTGTGTGTGTGTGTGATATACATATGACTAACTCATGAACTCTTTAGGTGCCAACTTACTACCCTTTTGTATATTAAGCTATGAATCTCTTTTTAGTTTGGTACTTTCATCCTTTCAAAATTGCAAACAATTTTCTATTCTAGAAAAAAACATAGGCAAATGGGAGTTGAAATTTTTAGATCAGTCTCTGCCTTTTGTTAATGTCAGGTCATATTCACTATGAAGCAGCTCTTATTCTTTTTCTCTCTTTCTCCAAGATAAAAGTCCCTTTACTTCACTTTAGTTTATTATAACCTTGAACTGTATATAATATATGTAATGCCTTTCATTTCATTGTAAAACATTGAAGAAATAATGGTTCTATTTCTATAGGTTTCCTGCAAGAGAGTCCAGTCTCATTATCCCTTCTTAGTTCATACTTCAGTGCACTTTTTTTTGCTTCCCAAAGCTTGAATTTTGATGTATTAAAATATATTTAAATTATTTTGAAAAATATTCTTATTTAATATTATTTTTTATTCCCACAAATGTATAGAGCAGCATACTCATTCTGATAATATTGGTTTTTTTTTTCATATTTTGTTTTAAAATATCATCACCGTTCCACTCATATCTTACTTCTTGTTTTCCCTCATCTCACAGGTGACTCTCTCAGGAAAAGACCTGCCAAGATTACAATTTAGTCTTATTTTCTTTTTTGTTCCTTTGGTGAAATAGTCTGAGTCAGAGAGAGGGATAAAAACTCAAGATGGCACATCTTCCTTGGGATTATAGGGAAATTTATGAACAGTAAAAATTAATAATAATTATGTCAATTATCTTGATTTTTGCAAGGAAATGTGGTTGTGAATGTGCATAGTATTTGAATTTCCCCACATCCCACATACAAATATATAGAAAAATAAGGTACCTAATTAAAAACTCATGAATAGTATTTACTACAAAACTAAGTGACAAAGAAATCACCATAAACTCTTAAATTCAAGTAGGTAGAAACGGAAGACCTATTGGCTTCAGCAGGGAAAAGAAAAAGAAAATAAGGCATTTGATGGAGCCAAGAACAGGAGAACCCCAAAATATCCAATAAATATTTATTGGAAAGCACTGATGGGCTAATTTGAGACTTCAGGGTGAAACTGAGAAAATATTTCATTTAACCCAAAGGTGAGTGAGTGCTAATGGTCTGGACTCAGGTCTACAGGTATTGGTGGAGTATAGTACTTGTGAACTCTCAACACTAACCGGGTTCTTCATTGAGAAAAAAACTTTTTATAGTTGAGTAAAAATTGAGCAGAGCAAGAAAAATAGAAATAAAGAAAAGCAAATTCCGGATCAAAGTGAGGGAAGAAGAGAACCAGGAAAGATCAAAAAGTGAGCTACCATATTTTTGAATGCTACAAAAGAATAATAGAAGATGAGAGAGGGAGAGTATCCTGACAACTCTTCCATCCTAATAAATGAAGAATATTCTCAAATGTCCACAAACCAGATCACTCCACAGACCACACAAGATTACAACTAACATGAGCTCAAAAACAAAATCAAAATATACAACATAAAAGAACAAAGTAAATCAAAGTTAGAAAAACTTAAAGACATCAGATAAGCTCAGAGATGCATTAAAATTCAAAACAAACTATTTCAAAAATAAAGATGAAACGAAGTCACGCAATAGCAAATAAACTCAACAGATAATACCTTAAGAAAAGTACATGATAAAAATACATTTAAAAAATATTTAAAATTTCAAGAAAAGATGAAAAGCTAAATATTCAAGTAAGAAGTACTGAAGAAAGAAAAAGATAAATTAAAATATGATAAATAGTATACAATATAAAAGAGCACATTATGTACCTGAGGTTAACAGCACAAAACAACAAATACCAAAGGAATTAAAATAAGATTGCTAGTCTTTAAGAACAAAAGAAGAAAATCACTGGTGAATGCAGATAAAAAATAAAATGAACGTAAGGGAAAAATTGATTATCATTAAAAGTTTCAAAATCAATGGTTCATTCCATAAGAAAAGCTATATATAATTGAAACAATAAAGAGAAGAAAATGTGAACCAAGAGTTTCATGTCTACCCATTTTACAAATATAAAGAACATGGTCAAATTATATCAATTTGCAATAACTCAGAAAATATTATTCTCATGAGTCCTTCCTGAAAAATACATTAGATAATAAACATCAGATGACCAAAATTACTAGAGAAAAATTGACATAAGACTGGAAGTGAACATGAACTATAGTAGACAAAAAGAGGGAGAGAGTATGATTAACCAAATGGCATCAGATCTACCCAAGACATTTAAGGTCTCGTCAAAATAAGTCAGCATACGTATTTTGGCTTAAGGCTCCATATAATTGAAATTAAAATAATTTAAACTTTATTATGGATTTTAAAAAATGCAATCGTTTTGAAATCTATCAAATAGAATTAAATCTATCATAATTTTTATTAATGAGATTTTTTCCAAAAAAAAAAAAAAATGAAGCCTATTTCTTCCCCAAATTAACACCAAAAAAAAAAAAAAAAAAAAAAACTATAAACATTACATAGAAAACAAAAGTACGTATATTTTAAAATTTGAAGAGAAGAAGGCACACTAACTAGGGATTTGGGACCCAAGAAAAAACATGGTGATGAGTTCCTTGGGTTTTCTTTTTGTTTCTTATACCTCAGACTTGAAAGTGAAGAAGCTGGTAACCTAGAAACGTCAATATGCACAGACAAGCAATGCCCCGGCAAAGTCAGCTCTTTCTAGCCACAGAACCAGGAATGTGACAGTTTAGCAAGGTAAAAATATTTTGCAAGATAAATGCTCTATAGCATCCAGACATACACACACACACACACACCCCCCACACAACCCCATCCTTACCCTCTCTGGCAACAGTTCAGTGGGAGGTTTAACTCCTATTCTTTTGAGGCTATGATGAGGCACCTTAATATCCCTAGCAGGGTAGAGTCAAAAAAAAACTAGAGTATGGAGCTAGAAGTTCACTGTCAGCTGGTAACAAAACACTCGATACCACAGTAACAATAGACACCATCTGGGTAATGTGGACTTATACTCTCACCCAACAGTAATTAGATCTCCTTCTCCTTCCCTGCTGGGATGGTATCAGAAGAAACCAATGGAGAGTCAGGACTTTCACCACTACCCAGAGGTACTGACTGGGTGTCAGTAGAGACCACTTGGGATCCAGAAGTTTCACCTCCACCCAGCAGTAATGAGGAGCCACATCCCAAAGGAGCCAATGGAAACCAATGAGAGAATGTAGACTTCTACGTCTTCTGGAATGAAGAAGTGGCATCCCCCTATTCCTTTACTGAAATGGCATTAGAACAAGACAATTACAACATAATACATAAATGTTCATGCATCAATTGAAAGTCAATTATCCTATCAAAACCCAGGAAAATAGCAAAATAAATGAAAAACACAATAGATATTATCACTGAGATTACAAAGACATTAGGGTTATTGGGAAAATATTTTGGAACAGCCATGATAAAATATGCTTCAGTGAGCGGTAATGGACGTACTTGAAACAAATTTTAAAAATTGAAAAAAAACTTCACAAAGAAATAGAAGATATATTAAAAAATGAAAAATTTAGAAATAAACAATAAACAGATAAAAAAGATTAGTGGGTGGTTCTAGACCTAATGTAGAGGATGAAGGAATCAGAGAACTGGATGGATAAATATAAATTAATCGATCTGAACAGCATAGATAAAAATAAACTGAAAAACAAAATGAATAAAATTTCAGGACTCTGTAGGACTATTACAAATGTTTGAATGTTTATGTCATCAGAGTTCTGGAAGAAAAGGAGAGGAAGATAAGGTTTGAAAAAGTACTCCAAAAAATAATGGATGAAGATTTTCCAAATCTGGCTGTAAAACTATAGATTCAAGAAGATAAATAAACAAGATAAACCCAAGGAAACAATGCTAACAATCATCATGATTCAATTTCATAAATCTGAAGAAAAAGAGAAACTCTTAAAAGCAACCAGAAGAAAATGAATACTTACCATTAGGAAAAATTAAATGATAGTAATTTTTTTATCAGAGCAAGTTATACAATATATTTTAATTAACTGCTGGCAGGGAGGAGGGGGGAAAAAACCTGCTAACACAGAATCTTGCACTGAGTGAAAATATCCTTCAGGGATAAAGAGGAAATCCAGATAGTAACGGATGAAGAAAAACTAGAGAAATTTGTTGCCAGTAAACCTATTCTAAATGAATGGCTAAAGGAAATTATCTAAACAGAAAGTAAATAATAAAAGAAGAAAGCTTGGAACATCAAGAAAGAACCTTGCAAGAAAAAATATGGACAAGCACAATAGGCTTTCCATCTTCTCTTGAGTTTTCGAATTTAGGTTTGAATATCAAAGAAAAATATTATAACATGGTCTGATGTGTTTCTAAGTATATATAAAGAAATATTGTAACTGATTATATTATAAATGGGAAAGCATAAAAGTATGCAAAGGTAGGTAGAATTTCCTATGTCACTCAAATTGGTAAAATAATGACACCAGCAAACTGTGATAAGTTTCGTGTGTGTATGTATGTACATATGTATGTTTGTGTATGTGTGTACATATGTATACGATTTATATGTAATATCTAGAGCCACCACTAAGAAAACTATATAACAGAAAATTTTTAAAAATCACTATAAATAAACTAAGGTGTAATAATAAAAATTATTCAAGTAACTCATGGGAAAGCATAAACAGAAAATAGAGAAACACAGACAGAGAAAACAAAAAAATAAAATGGCAGACTTAATCACTAATGTATCAATAATTACACTAAATGTAAGTGGTCTAAATATGCCAATTAAAAAGTTGAAAGTAAAATAATAGAATAAAAGTTATATTATGCAAATATTTGTGAAAGTAAAGCAGGAGCAGATATATTAATATAAAGAAAGTAGACTTCAGATATTAAAAAGGCACCAGATGGAGAAATAGAAATTAATAATGGTAAAATACTTAATCTACTAAAAAGACATCACAATCCTCAATGTGTATGAAACAAACAACAGAAATACAAAATATACAATGCAAAATATATAGAGCTGAACAAAAAAGTAGACAAATTTACAAATACAGTCAGACTTTCAGCACCCTCCTCTCAAGAACTGATAGAAAATTAGCTAGGATATATAAGAACTCGACCACATCATTAACCAATGGGATCTAATTGATATTTATAAAATATTCCAGCAACAACAGTATAATACACATTCTTTTTAAGTGCCCACTGAATATCTACAAAGATAAATCATTAAAAACTTCTCAACAAATTTAAAATATTGAAACCAAATATAGTGTGTTCTTTAACACCATGGAATCAAACTAAAAATCAGTAACATAATGATAACAGAAAAATCCCCCAAAATTGAGAAACCAAATACACACTTTGAAAACTTCATGAGCAGAAAAGGAACTCTGAAGGAAAATCATACATCATATTAATTTGAATCAAAATAAAAATTTATCAATATTTGTTGAACATAGAAAAAGCAGTGCTAAGAAGTAATTTTATTGCACTAATTGTCTACATTAGAAACAAGGAAAGTCTCAAATATATTATCTTCCACCTCAAGAACCTAGAGAAAAGGACAAAATAATCCCAAAGTAAGAAGAAAAATGGACTAAAACAAGTGTGTATAAGATTTATATGAGGAAAACTTTATAAAACTCTGATAAATGAAGTCAAAGAATAAATAATGGAGAGATATCTCAAGTTCATGGATAGAAAGGCTCAATATTGTCAAGATGTCATCCTTCCCAACTTGATTTATAGATTCAATACAAACAAAATCAAAGTCCCAGCAAGTTATTTTGTGAATATTGACAAACCGATTCTAAAGTTTATAAGAAGAGGCAAATGATCCAGAATATCCAACACAGTATCAAAGGAAAAAAACGAAATTAAAGAACTAATGCAGCTACAGCAATAGTGACAGCATGATATTGGTAAAGAATAAACAAATAGATCAACGGAACAGACTAGAGAGCCAGCCAAGAAATGGATCCATACACACATAGTCAACTGTCTTTGATAAGAGCAAAGGTGATATAATGAAGTAAAGATAGTGTCTTCAACAAATGGTGCTGGAACCACTGGATAGCCACTTGAAAAATAAGTAAATAAATCTAGACACAGACCTTAAATCCTTTATAAAAGCTTGAAATAGATTATAGACTTAATGTAAAATGCATCACCATAAAAATTCTAGACGCTAACATAGGAGAAAATCTAGATGACCTTGCTTCCTAAGGTAATGACTTGTAGACACGACACCTAAGACATGATTCATGAAAGAAATAATTGTAAGATGCACTTTACTAAAATTAATACTTCTGCTCTCTAAAGCCAATGTTAAGAGAATTAGAAGACAAGTCACAAACAGGGAGAAATATTTGCAAAGACTAAATATTATAAAGGGCTCTTCCAAAATATACGAAAACTATTAAAACTCAACAATAAGAAAAAAAATGACCCAATTCATAAATGGGCCAAAGAATTTAGTAGACACCTCACTGAAAAAGATATACAGATGATAAATAAGCATATGGAAAGATGCTCCACATCATATGTCATTGGGTAAATGGAAATTAAAACAACAATGAAATACAACTACACACCTATCAGAATAGCCAAAATCTAGAACACTGATACACCAAATGCTGGTGAATATATAGAACGACAAGAACTCTCATATATTGCCAGTGTATGATAGTTGGCATGAAGATCATTGGCAATTTCTTACAAAACTAAATATACTGTTACCATATGATCCATCAATTGCTCTCTGGTATTCACTCAAAAGAGCTGAAAACTAATGTTCACATAAAAACCTACACAAGGATATTTATAGCAGCTTGATTCATAATTGGCAAAAACTTGGAAGCAACTAAGACATCCTTCAGTAGGTGAATGGATAAACTGTGATACATCTAGACAATGGAATATTATGCAGGGTTAAAAAGGAATGTGCCATCAAGCCATGAAAAGACATGAAGGAAATTTAAGTGCACATTACTAACTGAAAGAAGTCAACTTGAATAGGCTACATGTCCACATGCTTCCAACATTAGGGAAAAGACATTCTGGAAAAAGCAAAACTATGGAGACAGTAAAATGATTGGTGGTTGCCGAGATGGGTGG
>NW_006430723.1:3069107-3096282 GCF_000325575.1 Pteropus alecto | reverse complement strand
AAAAAAAAATCAATAAAGTGGAAGACAGAAAAGCAATGAAGAAACTCAATGAAACAGGGAAATGGTTCTTTGAAAAAAACTCTGGATAAAGAGTCCTCAGACTTGACAAAAAAAAAAATGCATAAAAAGAAAAAAAATGATATTGGATTTTATTAAAATAAAAAAAAATTGACTTGTGAAAGGTCTTGTTAAGAAGATACAGAGTAAGAGACAATATTCACTAATCATATACCTGACAAAAGACTAGTACCTAGAATGTATAAAGAACTCAAAATTCTACAGCAAAATAGCAACCAACACAATGAGACCATGGGCAAAATACAAAGAGACATTTTACCACAGAAGATATACAGATTGCAAATATGCACACGAAAAGATGTTCAGAATCATTAGCCACTAGAGAAATTCAAATTAAAACCCCAATGAGGTGTCTTCATATCTATGAGAATGGCTATAATTAAAATTAGTGACAACATAAAATGCTCAGTGAGGATATAGAGAACTCAATCACTCATACATTACTGATGGAAATGTAAAATGGCACAATCATTCTGGAAAACAGTTTGACGGTTTTCTAAAAACATGTACACGGTTACAAGGCTGCTGACTTTATAATATTTTGTTAAGCTTATGTTTTCTATGTGTTATTTTTTAATTAAATACTTAACAAAGAATTTTATAGTGAAAATTTCCCCAAATACTAATCCACCAATTGTTCTCCTAGGAATTTGTTCAGAAAAATGATGTATGTTCACATAAAAACAATGTACAATCTTTTCATGCCCTTATTCTTATAAAACCATTGGAAGGAGCTGATAAAATAGTACACTGGATCTCTGTATTATCTGTTATAACTGCATATGAATATGCAATGACCTCAAAATAAGAACTTTAATTTAAAATATATTTATAGTATATTGTTGTTTCACCAACAGCCTTTGATTTTTAATACCAGATATTTATTACAATTCTGAAATGCTATAGAAATTAATGAAAGTGCACTTTGATGTTACAAAACTAACATATACATATTTAGTAGTTGGAGAACTTTTTTTTAAATAACAGCTTTGTTTATCATAGCTAAAAACTGGAATTGCTCAGATGTTCTTAAGGAGGTGGATTGTTAAACCATAGTACTTAATATGGAATCCTTCTCAGAAATAAAGGACTGGACAGTTGCCTCGCACAACCTAGATGTCCAGATATTTATGCCTAATGGAAAAATTTAAATGCAAAATAGTTACTTATTGTATAATTTTATTACTATAAAATTCTATAAATGACAAAATTATAGAAATAGTGAACGGATTAGTCATTGTCTGAGCTTATGGAGAGTCTGGGAGTGTGACAGAAGTGGCTGTGACTTTAAAAGTGAAACAAGAAAGACCTTTGTGGTGATGGAAATGTTCTGTATCTTGGCCCTTTGGATATCAATAGCCTGGTTGTAATATTGCTCTATGGTTTTAAAAGATGTTCTCATTGGCGGAAACTGAGTAAAGGGCTCCTGGGATTTGTTTGTATTGTTTCTTAAAACTGTGTTTGAATCTAAATTTATTTCAAAATAATAAGCCTTTTAAAGAAAGAAAAAGGCTAGTTAATGACCTTTGGAGGATGACAGGCAACCAACTCATTTTCTTGAAAAGAAGTAAACAGTGGAAGGGAAAAAAGACCTCACCTTTATCCTGCCTTTCCTATATTAACCATAACTCTAAATACACTAATAGTTGATGAATGAAAGCTTCTCTTTATTGAGTTATTTCAACTAATAAATAAAAATGAAAGTTAGAGTAATAATATTATCATTTTGCAATCTTAAAGAATTAATGATTCCAGGCATTCAATATCAATATCATTAACATCATCAAGTAAGCAGATGTAATACATTTCCTGAATGTAAAAAAAAAAAAAAATCTGTAGCCTTGACAAAATGACAAAACTGAGTCTAATCAAGCCTCTGGAGTCAGTTTCCAATTTTCATAAAATACAGGAGACAAAGGAATATTGAATTACACCATGATTATGAAATCAGCAAAATCTAGATTGTGGGATGCCCCAGAATTTTCTATCATAAATAGTAAGATGGAGTGAGAATCTTCAGATTGAACAGCAACTTAAAAGCCGTATTTAAAAACTGAACAAGACTAAACTACAGTATCTAAGGAAGTATACTTTGATATTAAAACTAAAAAAGCTTAAAACAAGAAGGCAACAGCTATGACTATAGAGAGCACTTCGATTTTCAGGCAAGTGGGGAGTGGCGATTAAATTAGGAAGCTTGGACAAGCCTTCAAGGAGACAGGCAAAGTTCCATTTCCTGATTTGGGTTATAATTACAAGGATACTCACTTTATAATATTCCATTAAGCTCTGCATGTATTTTTTATTTTTTAATTAGACTTTTATAGTCAAAATTTCCCCATATTCTAAAAATGTTTTGAAATCCTTCTTTTACATTTTGATACTATATCATTGCATATTCTAAAAATGTTTTTTACATTTTGATACTATTTCCCCATTCTAAATTTCCCCATATTCTAAAAATGTTTTTTACATTTTGATACTATATCATTTTAAGATATATAATATTTCTATAACAATTTCCTATAATAGGACATTTGTGTTCTTTCCAGTTTTTAATTATTACTAATAAAGGTACAGTAAGCATACTTTCTATTTTCTAAAAAGAGCTTGAAATATTGACTGTGTTATAGTTTCAGCCTCAAGCATACCGGTTCTTTGCTTGTTGCTCCCAAAGTAAGGAGAATATAAAACTGTGATGACCTGAACATTTCCAGTGTAAGTCTTTATTTAATATTTAAGTAATCCATCTCATGCTTTATAGGTTGGTTTTTGGGGGGATGGTATTAATCCACTTAATGAGACATTATTATATTTTGAGAGATGAACAAGAATCCCACTTTACAGTAGAACACCAAAGAGCCCCATTAATATTAGAAATGAACTGAAGAGTAAATGAAAAGGGTAAGTCCTACTTCTAGTGATGATTTTTGCATAGCCTACATTATTATCTCCCTCACCTCACCTGCTCAAATGTGGGAAAGTATAATCTATCCTCAGATCTACAAAGAGACAAGTTCTTGGGAGATTATGGTGCAAGAATCCTGAAACTTTTCCATGTGTTCGAAATATTTGTTCCTTCAATTAAATTGATATTCAGTACACAGGGAAATGGTGATTTCATCTGTCAATATTATTTACAGCTCCATGGCCAATATTGTATACAATATTAATATATTAAGAATAAAAAACTAATTATGCATTTATTGCTTACATAATTATGAGTTAATTATACTACTAATGGAAGATATCTTTTATTGCTATTAGACTTCAATAAAGATTTTTTTGTAATCTTTACTTGGCATTTAGTGTGCAATAAATGTCTATAAATATGAATTCAATGTTTTCTTGAGAGAGCCCATTTAACATTATAAGTGCATGTGACAATGATCTTGTTTAGAAAATATGAGTTTTAAATACTGAATAGATTACAACCTATGTTGCTTTTTTGGAATTATTTTTCTTTCATTGTAACTGAAAGTTAAAGCCCTTTTACTCGAGACATTATTTCTGTTGTAGCTTTACAGTTACTTTTCAACTTAAAAACACCAGATATACACAGATTGTGATTGTCTCAAAAACTTCTTCTTTTTCATCTGCATCAGGCTGTTCTGTTGGGACTTTGAATATATTATTAAGTATAATATGTACAATTAGTAGAAACATATTCTATGACATAATTGGCAATGAAATCCAAGCAAGAATATAAAAACCTTATATATTAACAATTCCCAACAAATCAATAGACAAAACTGGTGATAAAATAAATATTTCTAAACATCATTATTGAAATAAAATTACTACATATACTATTCATAAATTAAAGAAATATAAAAGTAATTAAACAGGTAAGACTTAAGAAGGTTCTGATGTAGCCCTTCAGCACATAATAAAGAATAACATGAGTATATGAGACTATAAAATATGTGTTAATAATCAATTTTCTCCCAAACTGAACACCTCTTAGAAAATAAATGAAAGAAAATAGAATCAAACAGATCGTACTGAATCATACTTTCTCTTATCTATTCAATCATTTATTCATTTATAAATATGTTGAACTTTTATTTTGTGCCAGTCTCTGCTATAGTATATGGCAACATAAAGAAAACTAAGTTTGTGTCATCATGGACCTTATAATCTAGTGGAAGGAGAGAGAAATGAACAGCGAAATAAATAGTTAATAGCCCAGTAGTAAATGCTTGAAGGAGCCTGATGAAAATTAACAGAGAAATGGGACAGATTTTGGGGGTAGGTGCTATTTTATATGGAATAATTAGTCCAGTCTCTCTGATGTTGTGAAAACTGAGTAAGGACTTGACGTAAATGAAGGAGGGAAAACTTTCAAACAGAAAAAATGATAATTAAGGCCCTGCAGCCCTTGAAGGATAGTGAGGTCAAGGGCAGCCGGAATAATGGCTGATGAGGCTAAGGAGGGATGGCTCATGTTGAATAAGGTAGGACATGCTGTGGGGAGGAAGAGGAGAAGGAAAAGAGGGAGGAGGAAGGGAGGAGGAGCAAGGGAGAAGGAAGAGGAGAGAGAGGAAGAGGAAAGGAAGGAAGGGAGGGAGAGAGAAAGAGTTAGGAATGAGAAGTTGCCCGGTATTGTTTGGAGACATTTACTTGGGGGTCATCAGCCATATCAGATATTTAAAATCATGAGACTCCATGGGATCACTAACACAAATATATGTTTAAAAGTGGTCTGAGAGCTAAACCTTGGGGCTCTCCCATATGTCCTGCTTCATGAATAATTCATGATTTACAATAATTCATAATTTTCCCAATGCCTTTAGCTTGTACAATGTCTAGTTTTAATTATGTGGGAAAATTAGAGTGTAACTAATAAATGGCCTTAGAATAATTGTGATCTACTTGGAAAAGAAAGTTAAATCTCTAATCAGATAGGACAGCAAAATAAATTTTGTGTAGAATGAATAATTAAAGATATAAAACCATGTGAGAGCTATGAGAACATATTTATTTGATTTTAAAGAGGTGAAAACAGTTGAAAGTCTATCTTTCATGGAAGAAATGATAAACTAATGGCATAGTAGTTTTAGCTACAAAAACAAAAAAGGAAAAAAAAATAAAGGCATGTCAATGAACACCATAAAATTAAAAGTAAATGGCAAATTTACAAATATATACTTTGCAATATAAATAACAAAAAAGAGCAATATTTTATATGTTATACATAATATATTATAAATTACACACAAATCTGAAGGAAAAAGTACCAACTGAAATATGGTTAAAGAACATTAATAGTTTATTTACAAGAAAAAAATAAATACTATAGTCTAATAAATCTCTCAGTATATAAAAATCAATAGTTATTAACAAATTGCTATTTAAGAAAGACGCCACCTAAGAAAGTGGCAATATGAGGACATGGATAGTATTTGAACTTTGACAGGATGAGAATGAATTTCTTTATAGCATTGCTAACAAAAATGTTTTTTTGTTAGACAGACAATTTGGTATTACTGATCAAAATTTTAAAGATTCTCAACAATTTTTGGTCTAGAAAACATCTTGTGAGACTTTACTCCAAAGAAATAATGTTTTTTTTTTTTAATAGGGGCATTTTATTCATCTAATTTTATTTTCATACTTTTCATTATCAAGGATTTATGCTTTTTAGTTGTTATTTGTTTCCTTTTTAAAAATAGTTTGAAACATAGACTCAGGTGTCTTTATTTCCCCTCATCCTCTATCATTTGGAAAGTATACATTCCGTTTTAAATATTTATATTAATTATCTTTGAGATTTTATAAATTTAAAATTAAATTCTAAACATAGTAATAAAAATCTTACTGTAGCAAATACTTCTGTTTAAATTGATTTGTTAAATCTGTGATATTTGATGTGTATGAATATTCATTGTTTCTCCTTAAAATTTTTTAATGAAATACAATTAATTTTTAAACGAAAATGAAATTTGAATTTAGAATTGTTTTATGGACATACAAATCCTCAAACTAAATTCTATGCATAAATTATTGCAGCACTCAGACATTTTACCCTGTAATGTTAAACAACTCTCCAGTTATTCATTTAAATCCTCTCATTCTGTTAAATGTGTTGTTTTTTTAACCTCTCCCCTGAGTCTCAGTTCCTTGGTCACCTTCAGAGGTTACCTGTCCTACCTAATGAACATTGTTTCACTACCCTTGGCCTCCTTTTTTTATGTTTCTAGGTTGAAGTGATTCCTTTACTTAGAAACAAATCTTGTCTCTGCTTGACTGTTACGTGTTATTATATTTTTTGTTATTGTGTGTTTACAATTTATTTGTTCTCTTCTTCAGGAACTCTAATCACCATATATTAGATTTCCATTTTCTGTCTTCCTTTTCAAATGATCTCTTTTAAACTTTTCATCTCTAACATTCACCTCTGAATACTAAAACAGGGGTTATCAAACTTGTAGACATAGATTCTACTGTCTGCATGGATGACTCTTTATTTAATTGATTAGGAATGTTTTAATTCTCTGTGATTTTCTTCTTATCTTTTCATTTTCCCTTATATCACCATCTACTTTTTATTGTTTTTTTTAGTCTGCTTTCTCTAAAACAACATAGTTGTTTCATTTCTTCTTTGATATTTTTCTTTGTTTTCAGAATTTATGTTTTCCACATACTCATTGAAATTACAAAGAGAATGACTTGAGTGCAGTTCCCCATATCTTCTTCTAATGTTTTCTCATAAAATCTAATATCTAAGCAAAATTTTTGAAGATTTAGTCATGTGGATGATTTCTTTTCATTTATATTTCCTTGGGCTTTTCCAGAAGTCTTTTAATGAAGTGAAGCAAGGTTAGAAAGTTGATCTCAACTCAACATTTTCCTGAAAATCCTTTGATTAATGTTTTTAAGTGGTTTCTGACACCTGATTTCTTTTCATGCTTTTGGCTTCTGACGTTCTACTTCTATATCATTGAACACTCGACAACTTTTTAATCCAATACTTTTCATTTCTCAATGAGTCATATGTTACCTTTTAATATCCCTTCCTTTTAAAATCTTGCTTTGGACTTTAGATTTAAATATGTGTCAGCAACAGTGAATTCTCCCTTCTACCCTTCTTGAGTTCTTGTGGCTAGGTTACTAATAAAATTGTCACAAGACAGAATAACAGGAGAATATACCAAATTTTATTATGTGTACATGGGAGAATTAAAAGAATAATTGTGAGAGAAGTGGAGCAGCCTGTTTATATATACTTTACATAAATAAACAATAAATTTGTGAAGATTTCACAAGACAAGGAGCATAGGTTTAGAGGTATGTAAGAAATTTACACAGAATGGACGCTTAGGCAAAAAAATTAGTAAAATTAACAAGAGTTAGTTTATATAGTCTTCTCAGCTCTGGATCCCCTATGGTGGTAAAACTGTCTCTTCCTTACTCTGATTGCTTGTTAGCTCTCTTATAGCAGGGGGCCACCTTTCACATGGAGATTTATTTTCCCGCTTTTAGAGAGACACAGGAGAGACTGAAAGCTCCTCTTTCTCCTTTTGCCTCTCAAGTGCTTTTAATTTGAAGTATTCAATATGCCATTGTGGGCTGTTTGGGTGTGGCCTGCCCTGAACCCTAACATATATTTGCCTTTTCTTTTCCTAGCTGAAAGCTAAACTCTTTGAACTAAAACTTTTTACCCACTCAGAGCTTAATAAAGGTAGCATCATAAATAATTGCTTATTTATTTTGAGTAAAACCTTATGAAAGCTGATATGAGTATAAAGTGAAAAATTATGAGCTCATTTATATTTTTTTACATCGTAGTGAGTTTCTGTTCTTTAAAATTTGGTGACAGTTACTAAAAAAGAGGAAAAGGTATAGGAAGTAGTTAAAAAATAATGCACCATTAATTCTACTGATACTTTTTATTCTGCTTTTGAGCAGTATTGCTGCTTTACAATTAGAACTTTAGTGAACATATCCTTTGGATATTGCAAATAGATTACATTAAAATCCATATGGTATGAATTGGGCAAACATGCTAAAATGAATGCAATGTACATTGTAATTCAGTTGTCTTGATAGGTGTAATATTTCCCTTACATGTTATTTTAAAAGACAGTCAGTGAAAGATCAAACTCTAGATTAAATGATCTTTTAGACAATCTACTTCTAACTAAAATAATTTAGAAGGCTCTTAATGATTCAAAAAGCACATCACACACTCAGAGCTGATATTCCACTGGTAGAATTGGTACAATCATGTAATTTGTTAAAATATTAAACTGATTCTATACTGTTCGGTAAATCACTTTTACCAAAAGCTTCCTGAGTGTCTTTTCATCCATCCTGCCCCTGCCACCTGGCTATTAAGATTAGGAGTACTCAGTGCTCCTAAAACCTTTTAATCATTGGTGCATGTATATACTGCAAATTAATTTTGGCAGGCTGTGATTACTCAGTCTATTACATAAGCTATTTTTAAAAGCATTTATTGTTTCCTTTTGATATTTAATTTATCTTTTTCAATTTTATAACCTTAAAAAAATCCTCAGATTAAAGCATCTATTTTCCCATTAAAATTGTACCTTGCTGTTACATAGCACTTTCTTCAATATGAAAAGACATGGGAATAATGACCTTATACTGTCTGTGTCAGAAAAGGAGGTTTACAGTTATTTGTGGAAACAGTCCATAAATAATGTAGGGGGGAAAGCAAGGAAAGGATGGCCTGGAGGAGGTGAGAGATATGGGCACTAGAAGGATTAGTGTAATTTTGATAGGTTCTAATAATATGGAAAATATCAGAAAATCAAGGTGGTGGATGGGGCAACTCAAATTTTGTTCCAGAATTATAAGTAATAAGAGAGAGTGTTCCCTTTGTTTATCTTTTTATTAAGTTATACTGTATATTTTCCTTCAAATAACATTTTCTAGAACATCTTACTAAATATTCACAGCTAAATATAATACTTATTTACATTGTGTTTATACATATTGAAATCTTCTTTTGAATACTTTATATCCCTACAGTTTAATATTATATTGTGAATTCCGCCCCCCCCCCAAAAAAAAGATCATGGTAGTTTAGATAAAAAATTTTAAAACAATACATGGTTTAATATATGTATGGTTTGTATAATATTCAAATAAAAATGCAAATAAAACTTTCTTCATTCAGAATTTTAATTTTTATATGACAATAAACATCTTTTCAGGTTATACAGGCTTACATATATATGGTATAATAATTTAAGTAGAGTCTGATATCAATTTTTTTTAAAAAATTAGTTTAGTTACTTATCATTACTTTGGTTGAAAAGTTAGCAGTATAATTTAAAAGGTGGTAGCATACAGTTGATTCTCAGCTCCACCTTTCAAGTTGCACTAAGTTTTTAATTTCTCTGGGCTTTATTTCCTTATCTGGAAAATCTGGAAAATATATCTATCTCCTAGGATTTTCATGAGGATTGGATGAGATGAAGCATGTAAAGTGGTTCATATAGCTTCTAGAACATAAATGTTAGCTATCGTTATTCTTGTTGTAATAAATCAAAAGATTCTTTTGTGCTAATTAATAAAGAGCACTCCACAGAGTGCTCCAGTGTCATTTAATACCTAGTAAAATTACTTGCCCAAGGCAAAAAAAAAATAAAATTTCGTTTTACTCAGTGTTTCAAATGCATGACTTAATTTTATAGCTGTTCATTTGTTGTTCCCTAATTACATGTTATATTTTGACTTAAGTAAGAGGCGTGTGTAGTCATAATTTGTTTATTTAGCAAGATAATTTATCAATATTTGTCTGAAGTGGTAAATGACTTCAGTCTCTGTAATACTGGCCTAGCTAGGTCATATGCCAAGTATATGTGGAAATGGTTGTTGATGGAATGGCATCTAAAATAGGAAATAAAAGAAGGAAGAATCGTGAACCATGTATATGCAGTGGGATTGGTTATAGCTTTGCATTATGTTACTCACTAGGCCAAAATTCTTCAAAGAATTGCTGAAAGTCTTAGAATTTCAAAAATATACATTGAATCTGATTCTATTTGAAGAATATACAAATTGTATAAAGATACAATTCCTCAAATTGATGACTGTTGGTGAAATTTCAAAAATATTATCTTTTTGCATTATCAGTAAAGAAGGTCAGCACATTCTAAACAAGCTATAATCCTAACTGGTTTTTCAGACAGCCTTAGAGAACAATGTTCTAGTATCAGTTTTTAAAATATATTTCTTATAGTATAATTTCTACTATCTACCTTTATAAACATCATAAATCTGGGTATTATATTTTTTGGAGTGGTTCACATATATTATCATCTCATTTAATCCTCAAATAGAAAAAAAAATATGAAATGAGTAAAACAAATTCTATTACTCCCTAGATGAGAAATGTGATCTAAAAAGTAAAAAAAAACAAAAAAAAAAAAGAAAAAAGAAAAAAAAGAAGGGGAAGGGGGAAAAAGGGGGGGGAAGTTCTTGAAGAAGGAGAAGGAGAAAGAGAAAGAGAAGGAGGAGAAGGAAGAAGAAGAGGAGGAGGAGGAAGAGGAGAAGAAGAACAACAACAACAAGAACAAGAAGAACAAGAAGAACAAGAACAAGAACAAGAAGAACAAGAACAAGAACAAGAAGCAGCAGCAGCAGCAGCAGCAGCATCAGTAGCAGCTATATGGCTAATTAGTAACAAATAAATATATTCTTTTCCCTATTCTTTTCTTTCTGATTTTTTTTTCTTTTTAAATGACTTGGAATGTCTTATTCATTTTATTCTAAAATCTTTGCAACCAATGACCAGTATATAACAACTGTAATTAACACTTCAACTCAAAAAGTTGAGAAATGAGAGTCTCTGGTCCATAACAATTCTGTAAATAGCTGGGTGTATGTTCTCAGGATTCCCTACTTCAAGAACAGGGAATGTTCCTTTATTAGGATCTGTTTCTTTTCCCTGGGAGTGTGATTCTCAATTCCTTAGTTCTTGGTAACTCTTGGCCCTACCCCATGAGATATACTTCTTTTTCTGTAAGAAATGATCAATTCTTGAGTTCGAATATATTCTCAGGCTGCTTCATGATCATATAAAACTGTGAGCATATGTATCTTTTCATCTGGAACTGCTTCTGCCCTTTTTAGTTCAATCTGATACTACTCTCTTAAAAATGTTGTGAGTTCGTATGCATGTAACAGTTGTTTATACCATGCCTGAAAAGCCATGTCTATAATTATCTCTGAAATAGACCTCTTTACATTTTAGATAAAATGTTGGGATGATAAAGCCTTTAAGATAATTAGAAACCATTTTGTGTAGCTGACAGAGTCTACTTTAGAACTCCATAAATGTTTCCAAAGTATGTATTAACAGAGGATCTTAAAGCTACACTAGACTTAAACTTTAGTGTGAGGCCGTTTCTTATTTTGAGAATCTTTTACTAGTGGAAGAGAATGCAGTTTTTGTTTTGTTTTGTTTTGTTTTGTTTTGTTTTTTAACTAAGCACGTCTTATGCCCTCTGTATTTTCTGTTAATACTACTTGTAAACTGAAAATTTCTACCTTTGTTCAGCTTTCTCTTTCTATACCTTAATGCATACAGATAAAAAAAAAAAAAGCAAATTTACAATATCCAGCCTGGAAATCTTAATAAGCACATTTTCTGTTTTCCAAGTAACCACAGGATATGGCTTTGCCAATGGCTTAATGATAAAAAAGATATCACCATTTTTTTTTTTAGCCTTCAATAACAATTTCTTCACTTCTTTTCTACTTTCAACTAATATTCTGCCATTCCCCCAAACCCCAACAACAGCCTTTTTTATCATTTATCTAGTCTTTATACAATCACCACTTAGTACCAAAACCAGCACTACGTTTTTAAAATTTCTATTATATTAGAACCCTACTTCGGATAAAATTTTCTGGTCACTTATCTACTGCTATATATCAATGAGTGCCATTAATGTAATAATCTATACTTGTAATCAAGTTTGTCTCTCTTAAAATTTATTTGCATGTGTTAGAAACAAGAAATTGGCTTTATCTGCAACTGATTTAATTTGTATCACTAGGTTAACAGTCTGAATATATGCTACCCCTTTTAAGCAATTACTGTGTGCCAGGCATTGTGCTAAAGATTTAAATTCATGTTTCTCATCTCAATTCTTTCTATGAGAGTCACAGTATAAACCTCCTGATGTTATAACCAAGGCTTATAAAAGGTTTGTAAACTTCTTAAGATCACATAAAAAGTAATAAATTTGGGGTTCAAATCTTATTATTCTGACTGCAGAGACAACACCCTAAAACACTACACAATGTTATCTAAAGGGTTGCACATCTAACATTAAGATCTTTGGGGACTTAATTATCACAAAGGATATCAGTAATTGGGGTTAATATACCATGTCTTCTTTATTTGTAAAACAGGAACAAGCTTAGCATCTAGTAGTACGTTTCTGAATAAATCCCATTTTGTAAAACTCAGTGTCTTCCATTTGTTAGAAGAGCTATATTCTGACTCTCCATAACAAGTCTAAAAATTGAATTTCCATATTTCATTCAAGACATTCTTCACATAGCACTGTGAAATGAACAACAGATTGGGGCATTCCAAGGTGTGAGATTCCAGATTAGAGTTGCAAATTCACTACATTTCTGTGACAAGGTTATTCTTTTTCCTTTAGAAACTGTGATGAGGGTACCAAATGAAAAAGATCATAATTAAAAATGTTTAAATAAATTATTGTTTCTACATTCAAACACAAATGAATGTTAAAATTAAACTAAAACATTGCTACCCCTTAGAAGTCCTTAATTTGCTTTCATGAAAGGAAAATAATTCTAATTGTCATACAAATTGTTTACATGTAAATTATACTTTTCACACTGCTTGAGAAGACTTAAACCTTTTAAAGGGCTTTAAACTTTACTTTAACCATTTTATTTTTCTATTTAGAAAAGCTTTCTAAGGTTCAGCCTAACTTCTGAACTATTAGCAATTCAAAATTTCACTTCAGGTAAGAGAAATTTACATGTTGCAAAATCAAAATCTAACGAGTCTAGAAATTGGCCAGGATGCTTTTGTTATGATAAGGCATAGGAAAGGTTGGTTTCTGCCTTCTGCTAAAAGGAAGGCTTTAAGAAATTCAAGTCAATAAACATCATGAGTTAATCTATACACAGCAGTCTAGCACAAAAGGTTATCCAGACACAGATATAATATAGCAGCTACATAGTTTGTTTTCTGAAAGGATGTAAATGAGGAAATCCCAATCATCAACAAATAAAAGAACCCCTATGAATCCTTCAGGTATCAAAGACGGCTTTTACACTCCTGTTCTCTCTTCATGTGATCACAGTCAGTAAAAGAGCAAAACAAAAAATGAAAGCAATTGAGAGCTTAGAACTTTATGGCTAACCAAAATGCATGTTTGAACAAAGAAAGCAAATGCATTTTTCTTTAGGGAAACTATTTTTTATCACATAACAGAAATTAAATGTTTGAAATGGAAACTGGATTTTGAAAACATCAAAATAAAACAGTTCTTTCAGTTGTTTCTTAAACTAAAATATTTTTATACCATATATATAAATAAGAAGTCAAATACATATTGATTTAATTATACATGTAGATGACCCAGATATTTAGATTTGTATTAATTATATATGAAATATATTTACATGCCAACATTTCATTATGATTACTTGATCAAATCTTATCTCTATTGAGTTAACACTTCCTATTTTAAATACATTTTATGATATATATTTTTTCATTTTTATGCAAATTTGCTAAATATAAGTGGGTGGGATTCTCATATTCGGCAAACTTATAAAAGTTAAATTAATCAAATAATGAGATAAGACTATTCTCATAATCATTCTTAAAATTGTCTTTATATCTACCATTTATTTTTCTTTTTAGACATTTTTATGATTGCTCTGCGTTGTTCAGACAGAAGCAGGAAGAGAGAAGTTATTTTCATGAATAGTGCGTTTGATATAAGTAGTCCACGACTGTGCTTGGTCTGATCGGTGCTCTCAATGGTAGGAAACTGCTTCTCCGGAGACAGCACACAGTTCATAAGAGCTGTGGCCACTACTTTCAACAAGCTTCACAAATGATCTCTTTAGCTGATTTACCAAATCCTAGGAGGTACAGCTAATGGAGAGGAGATATTAGGAAAAAACGATTTTGTTATGGATTTCTCAAAATTAAAAGAAAAAAATAAATGGAAAAGGGCATAGGTAAGGCCAATAAGGATGATATCTGTTCTACAAAAGGAGATTCCAGTAGATAATTATTTTTAGTAGATAGTTCACAAGTATATTTACCAAAATGGTATTTAATTTAAATGTGAGTTTTAGAGAATACATGTATTACTTAAAGTGGCAGCATGGCAGAGCATGCTGCCTTGGATATACATTTAATTTCTGCAGCTTCGGTGTCCTCATTTATAATAATATCAGTCACGGAGAATTTTTTTAAATGGCATTTAAGGGGTATCAAACAAAAGACAAAGTGCCTACAGCCTAGTGTTGCTTCTCCTCCCTCAGCTTTTTAAAATGGGTAACACCCAACATATTCAGCTGAGTGTAACTGAGAAGGAAGCATGGAGTATTCATAGTTTGTTACTATGAAATAGAGAAAACAAGATACGATTCTAACTACAATCAAAAAGAAAATGTTACTACTTATTTCTCTGCTGGCTATATCTCCCTTATTAGAAATAAAATAAAATTTAAAAAAAAGAAGAAGAAAGAAAAAAAAGTCAATACAATATCATTTCAAATCTCCAATTGCTCTTGCTTCCTAATCAGTTTCTGCAGCCAGAAGCAGCAAATGGTGAACAAGGCAATAGGTGAGAATGCAAAGTTCCCAGAAATAGAAAGTGTAATTCTAATATGGAATTCACTAGAGAAAATACTTCAAGGCTTCCATTTATCATTCGCGAGCGAGCGCCTCTGTGGGGGTAAGTTTATTTGCATTTTCAGGGGCGAAATATTCTTTTTGATTTTCATCAGAAATAGGAACCTAGCATGAGAGAGGCAATCTATGCGGACCAGTTGCAATGGATGTGGAAACATTTTCTAGGTGATTTAGCACATCGGCATGGCTGCAATACTTTGCAGGCTTTATGGTGCCAGGAGGCAAATCTCAGCTCTTGGTTACACTCTAAATTTGGATATAAATGTATTTGTAGCCATTAATTAGAATGTGTTTCCATTTCCCTTTCTTCCTCACTCCTCCCTCATCATCTACAAAATACGACTAGGTTAGCATGGTTAGCCATCACCTAGGCATTTCAGTTTCTTTCACATTTTAGATCTAGTACTTATAGATATTTCTGAGATTCCAAACTTCCAGTTTGTTGTTGTTGTTTTCCTATGCACTTCCTGTATTCACTAAGCCTATGAACTTCTCTCGATCATTCATTTCCTACTTCAAAATACATTCTGTGGAGATATTTTTTCTAAAAAGTAAAATTTCCTTTCTATATCGGTACAGTTCAATCAGAAGAGAACAATTAGGAGACATATGCAAGTTGGCAGAAATGCTTCTCGTGCAATGCAAGGAGCTGGCTTACACAATTGCAGTTGCCAGGGCTGAGTAGGCAAGTCTGAAGTCTGTAGCAAAGACAGGAAGGACAGGCTGGAACTTTGGGCACAGGCAAAGCTGCTGTGTTGCCTCAGCTCCATTTTTAAGACTGATTAAATCAGGCCCAACCCTAATTATCTAAGATATTTTTCCTGCCTGCCAACTGATTGGACTTTAATCACATCTACAAAATACCTTCACAGCATCATCTAGGTTAGTATGTAGTGAATAACTGGAGACGGCAGCCTAACTAAGTTGACATATCAAAAGACCATCACGGTCTCTTTGAAAGAAATAAAAGTCTATCATAGGACAACTATCTTATTGGATGTTATACAGTCATTACTGGGTGGACATTAAAAGTAGTGTTTCTAAAAAGTTTATGAGATGGCATAAATGCTTCTTCTGTAATGTTATCAGAAAAGGGATAGTCAATCCTATAAACAACTTTTATTAACTACATAGAAGTTCTTGGAAGAGGAACAGGAAATGATTCATATTATAAGATGGAATTGTCTTGTTTGTGTTCTGTAAATTTGTAATGTTTAAGTGAGCAGATTTTTTATCATAAATTAATATTTAATTTATAAGTATAATATATGCTTATATAATTCTGAATTCTAAATATATTTGTGCTCACACTAGGCCTCTCCCCTGGCCATCTGCTTTTGCCTAGTTCTCTTTGTTTCTTCCAAATTTTGCCTTCTCAATTTTATTTTTTCTTGTACACCTCTTAATCTTTTCTCTCCAACAAGCCCTACTAATACATAGCCTGTTAGGAAATAAACAAAAACTGTTCATGTTCATATGCACTATGCAAACTCGATCGTATTCATCATACTCTCTTATTATACTCATAGTACAAGATTGAAAATTTACTTACTTTGACTCTCATATGAGAGAAGTAAGAAAAAAAACATTAAGTTCATTTTCCATAACTAAATCTAATCTTACTTTCAAACTCCCTCCAAAGTGGGTACAATGTTCTTCATCTTACCCACAGGAAACCTAGGTATTGAGAAATTAAATAACCTGCCCAACTGTATAGCTGTTTATTCTCAACATGATCTCATTACAGTAAATATATACCTATTTCAAAATTCAACTTTCTCACCTAAATTATTTCTCCCATTATATGGAGTTTTTCTTCCCCTTCTTACGTCCAAGATAATATGTCAACTTTGGGAGGAAGACTGTTATCACTATTGGCTTTGTGGTTGCATTGATGTGAGTCTCTGTGGCCACCCTGACGAGAAGCCAGAGGCTACTATAACTCATAGTCTGTTCTCTCAGCACAGGCTGTTGAGGAGATTGTTTAGAAAGAGCGGGTCTCTATTGATGTTGATATTCTTAGTCATTTCAGTTTTTCATAGTACTTTGGATCCTCTCAGGCCTGACTGTGACTTCCATTAGACTTCTGGTTTGCTCAGCAATGTTCATTACAAGGCCATTTTCCCCTCACAATAGTGATCTCAAAGCCAAGCTTGCTCAACAGGGAGATCTCTTCTGTACTTCCTGGGAGCTGAGGGAAAATGGCAGGCATTTTCCTTAGGCTCTGCCTTTGCCAAAACATGAGACAAGATCACGTCTGCTCTTTGCAGCTAACTAATAGGAGCAAAAAAAAAAAAAAAAAAGAATCATGGCACACACCTTCTCCCACTCTCTGCTTCTATCTCAAGTGTTCTGAGTAGTTTCACCTCTTCTCCTTGAGATTCTACCCAAAGATAGGGAAGTGAAGGCTTTTTTGTGTTGATCTCTCCCAATGGAAAAGCTGAGGGGAAAAAAAAAAATATATATACACACACACACACACACACACACACACACACACACACGTATATATATAAAATGAAAAGAAAACCATAATGATGGAAAGTAGGGAGACGTTATCTAATCTTAATTATTCATGCTATATTCTGTTGCAATTAAGACCGTCCCTCTGGAACACTTATCTTTTTCTTAGTGGAATGTACCTTAGATTACTTGTCACTTAAAATATCCTGCACCCATTATATTGATAAGTTATTAACAGTATTATGGGTAGTAATTATAAGTAGGTATTTTGTAACTTTATTGAGTTAGACTTCACCAGAAAAGCGATCTTTATTTGACTGAATAACCTTATTTGCTTTTCTTATTTTATTTCAGTTATAGTATATTAGATCTTTGGAAAAGAGTTCTAGTTTTTGTGGAATTGCTACATAATCAAATGATTTGAGGTTATTCAATTCATGTTCCTGGATCTCCAGTTCCTTATCTGGAAATTGCATCTGATAACTTCAAAAACCAATTCTAGTTCTAAAATCTTATGATACTTTTAATTTAAAAATTTTATTAGAACTTTGATTTTAAGTGCAATTAGCACTCACCAAGCCTGCCTGGGCTCTAAAGTTGACTCTTTATCCTCTTCAGGCCCTCTGCAGTTAATTTTTTGCTGGTGTATATAGTTTTAGATTTTAAAAAAGAAGAAGAAAAAGCAGAAAAACAAAGACATATACTCATGTAAACTCTATAGGTGTTAATCTCTCAGTGTAAAAACTTTCTTCACTACAGGAAGTTTCATTAGAACATCTGTTTCAAACTCCTATGTTGTAATATTATTGAGGTGATATTTCCAAAGAATAATTTCCAATTGTGATAGGACTTTGAAACACTGGAGTAAGCTATTCTGCCTGCCTGTGGTGCATCTATACTGTGTCAATTTAGTTAAGCTGCTACAATTCTCATCATTCATTCCCTGCTTGGTTTGAAGTTTTCACTGGCCATAAAAGACATTTTGCATAAGAATTAAAAGGCAGAAGTAAAGCAATTGCCACATTCTTATGTTTAGATTTTTTTAATATGCATTTTTTTTATTTTTCAATTATATTTGGCATACAATATTATATTAGTTTCAGGTGTACAACATAGATTTTAGACATTTATATTACTTATGAAGTGAGCACCCAAATAAATCTAGAATGCATCTGACACCATACATAGTTATTACAATATTATTGACTACATTCCGTACACTATTCTTTACATCCTCATGACTATTCATAACTACCAATTTGTGCTTCTTAATGCCTTCCCCCTTTTCACTCATGACCCGACCCTCTTGCTGCTTTTAAGATTCTCTCTTTGTCTTTAACCTTTGGCATTTTAATTATGATGTGTCTTGATGTGAGTTCGTCTTGTTTGTTACTCTCTGTGCTTCCTGAGCTTGTATGTCTGCTTTTTTCACCTGGCTAGGAAGTTTCCTATTTCTTCAAATAGGTTTTCAATTCCCTGGTCTTTCTCTTCTCCTTTTGGTACCCCTGTGACATGAATGTTAGGCCTGATGTTGTCCCAGAGGTCCCTTTAACTATCCTCAATTTTTTGGATTTTTTTTTTCTCATTGATGTTCCTTTTAGGTGTTTTCTGCTACTTTACCTTCTAAATCACTGATTTGATCCTCTGCTTCATCTAATCTGTTGATTCCCTCTAATATATTCTTCATTTCAGTTATTGTATTCTTCATTTCTGACTGGTTCTTTTTGTTTTCTATCTCCATTTTTATGTTTTCTATTTCTTTGTTAAAGTTCTCACTGAGTTAATCTATATTTCTCCTCAGTTCATTGAGCATCCTTATAACCAGTGTTTTGAGCTCTGCATCTGGTAGATTGCTTGTCTCCATTTTGTTTAGTTATTTTTCTGCAGCTTTGTTCTCTTCTCTCATTTGAGACATATTTCTTTATCTCTCCATTTTTGCTGCCTCCCTGTGTCTGTTTCTATGTATTAAGTAGGACTGCTATATCCCCCTGTCTTAGTAGAATGGGCTTATGTAGTAGGTGTATCCTGTGGGGCCCAGTGGACAGTCTCACTGGTCACTTGAGCTGGGTGTTCCAGGTATGTACCTTGTATGAATTGTGTGTGCCTACCTGTTGTAGTTGGACTTTGGTTGCTGTTTGCACATCAATGGGAGGGATTTACCCCATGGGCTGATTGGTTCTGAGACTGGCTAATGACTATAATGGAGGAGCTGTTGTGCAAGGACTGACCCTATGGAACATGATTCACTTTAGCTGTAATCTGGCTCCTGCCCAATCTGCCCTTTGGGTGTGCTGTCCTCAGATGCAGCCCCGAGTGGTACTATGGCTCTGTCTGATGCCAGCCACTGGGCGTGCCGGCTTAGGGCCCCCTAGGAAGGGCCCTGCCACAGGCCAAGTCATCCAAAGACTATGCCCTACCTGGCACCACCTGACGTGAAACACCAGCAATTGCAGATAGGCTTGGAGGTGCCTCAAGAGGCCAAGCCATGAACTAAGGCCAGCTGTCACTAGTGCTGGGCTTGGGGCTTCTCAACAAGGGGTACAGGGCATGCGGAGGCACAATGCTGATTGTTTGGGTTCTATGAACCTTTGAGACATTTTACGGAAGTTCACAGTATAAGCCAACACTGGCCATCTGTATGGAAAAGCCACTGGAGACAGTTTGAGTGGGCCCCAAGTTGGGTGGGGTGAGGTCTCAGGGAATCACCACGGCGTGGTGAGCAGTCGTATTAGACAGGTTGTTGGAGACTCAGAGATGGTAGCCGACTGCATCTGCATGCCAGGAGGGACAAAGGCTCAACAAAGAAACAATGGATTTAGTCAGCACTTTTTGCTGGGAGAAAACTAACCCTCCAACCCTCATCCTATAACCAGACAATTTAGTTCCTCCTTGTATGTCCTTGGCACTTTTCAAGCTGCTGCCCCACTGGTGGACCTATGAGCAAATGAGTCCATCAGCTGGTAAATTCATGCACAGGTTCTTTAAGAGAAATGCCTGGAAGCCTAGCAGCCGTCTGTATCCCTTAGCCATAATTCCACTGGTTTTCACAGCCAGAAGTTGTGGAGACTTCTCTCCCTGGCACTGGAACTCTGGACTGGGGAGCCTTGTGTTTAGATGAGACCCCTCACTCCTCCAGTGGGACCTCCATGGCCAAGATATTCATTCTGATTTTAACCACCACACATGTGTGTGGGACCAGCCTGTTCCATGTCTCTGTCCCTCCTACCAGTCTCATTGTGGCTTCTCTTATATGTCCTTAGTTGTAGCTATACTTCAATCAATTCTCAGTAATGATTGTTCTGTAGTTTAGTTGTAATTTTGATGTGGTCATGAGAAGAGGCCAGCATAGATTTACCTACTCTACCATCTTAACCAAAAAGACCTATATTTTAAAGTTCTATGCAAAGCTGCAAATATTGTGGCAGCTGGCACATGTTGTCATTAATCTATTATCTCACGTTATAGGTGTGGAACAGCATCTGAACCTGTAGCCACCCTATCTCCCACCAGTTCTCTTTCTTTAGCCACTCTGAGTTTTTGGCCACATGTGTGGGTAGATCCATGCTGAATGGCAATGTCCTGTCCTACAAAATGCCTATGGCATCTAGGTTGGAGGTGGAAAAAAGTGTCCTTTTTAGCTGTCAGTTGAGCTAGACTTTAGAGACATCTGACTTAACATTAAATACAGAAATTAAATCTTGCATAGACTCTTCCATCAGTTTTCATCATTATGTAACCCTAATAATAAATCCTTATTCTAGCTCAATTCTGTTCCTTATGATGGCCACTAATCCACGTGACTATTAAGCATTTAAATTGTAACTAGAATGAATTGAAATGTGCTATGAGTATAAAATGTGCACCAGATTTTGAAGACAGTATACAATGTAATGCAAGTTATCTCATCGATGATTATTTTATGTGATTTTTATGTTGAAATTATATTTTGAAAATATTGTGTTAGATAAATATATATTAAAATATTTATTAATGCCATTATTAGTGTCTTAGTCAATTCTGGATGCAATAAAAAGACTGGCTTAAACAAAAACATTTTTTTTTTCACAGTTCTGGAGGCTAGGGAGCCCAAAATCAAGGTGTTGGCAGATTCAGTGTCTGATGATGGCCCTCTTTCTGGTTTGCAGCCTGGCCTCCTTCTTGCTGTGTCCTTACTTGGGGAGACAAAGCACTCTAGTCTCTTCCTTTTCATATAAGGAAACTAATCCCATGTGAGAAGCACTCTAGTCTTTTCCTTTTCATATAAGGAAACTAATCCCATGTGAGAACTACCTCCCAAAGTCCCCACCTCCTAATACCATCTATTGAGGGCTAGGGTTTCAATATATGAATCTTATGGAACACAATTATTTAGTCCATAACATCTTTTTTTTTAATGTGCCCACTAGAATATCTTAAATTACACACGTGACTCACATTATATTTCTAATACTATTTTAGATTACTCATAGCATTTCTGATGCTCTCATAGAAAACTAATTCATTAATTTTAATATCCCCAACCCCCTATATGGATGAGTCATATTAGAGAAAATCTCCAAAATGATATTTGATGTGTAGCTGATCAATTCTGTTTTCATGTGGTGACAGTGGTGAAGTAACATTCTCTTCCAAGGCTGAAAAACAATTAATCTCAACTTAGAAAGTCACCTGTGGATAAGACTTTAGTTGACTAACCTCAATCTGAACCATGGATTCATTCATTTATGCATTTATTCAACAAATATTCTCTAAACACCTCCTAAGCACAGCTTTAACCATGTTACCAAAGGGTCATGCCCTGATAGAACTTATAGAGTAATAAGGGGAGACAGATGATAAAATAACCAAAAGAATGATTAGAGAGTTTGAAGAGTATCCTGAAACTGAAAGAATAATATGATCTAGATAGTTAGTGAAAATGGTTTTCTTTAGATGGTTTGAACAATGATCATGTTTTCCTCAAATTAATATAAGATGGAAGCCCACATGGTATTAAAGGGAATTAATTTATTCATAAAGAGAAATGTACTAAATATAAAAAATAATTTCAATTTTATTTATTTGAAGCAATAAAGAGGAAATTATAGAAAACTATGAACATGGAAGTGCAGTTGATTTCTATTGATTCCCACAGTGTGACTACTGGGATGTCAGTGCTGGTATGTTCAAGTTTAATTTTAAAAATTCAAGATTTATGAGATTCTTAGATTTATTTTGAATTGTAGATATAAAGTAGAGGATCAGTTACAATTTTATCAGCAAGTGTAAAGGATTCATGCCTCATGGGGCTTTTAAATGTGTTTATTAATATTTAATGTGTCTGTAGGATACTTTGAAGGATGTAGTTTATACAATTAGTACATTTAAGAAGGATGAGTCATAGTACATGAATCATGTTTGTTATAGCTCTTGAAATTCTAAATCGCTAGCAGGCTTCCACAATGCATGGTCAAGTTTTAAGAAAAATATTAGAGGACAAACTTTTCGTGATAAAGTAAATGATGCTACAGAATGTACTTCAGAGAAAAATCATATTTCTTATAAAATCAATGCAGAAATCACAGAGTAATTGCAAAGAAACAAATTCTCTGGATCTGACATCTTTCCTTTGTGTTGGTCTGTGAGTTGTCTATGAATGGTGTCAGCTTTCTACTTGTGCCGAAAACATTCAGGGTTCAGTGCCAAAGCAGTTTTGACAAACTTTTTCATTGGTGCCAGTTCTCATGAGGGTGTGCTCTCAGGATTTGCCTTTCCATTTCAAATGGTTGTAAAACTCCAGAGGTTCACAGTATGTGAATGAAATGAGAAAGGAAGATGCCATCAAAATGGTTTAGCTGCATTTTATCTTTTTTTTTTTTTTCTTTCTTAGTTCCAATGTGGCTTGAGACCTGGCAAACTGAATAACAGTAAAGTGTTAGACAGAAAGTGCTAACCTGGTCAGAAACAGTGAATCCTACAAGGAGAAAACAATAAGCTATCAGAAAGACGCTGCCGATATCTAGCCATGCCTTTAGGCCTAGAAAACAATTATAAAAATGGTACATTGGAAATCACTATGTCCCAGGCAGAAGCAATAAATTGACTGACTTAATGTGCATGATTTGACTGCTGATGTACACATGAGCTGTGTGGCAAACACACCTCAATAAGAAAGACAAGAGTTTAGTTTGGAACACAGATGCTGTTCAAATGTACAGCTGTTAAGTACTGTGTTGCCAACATTTATTTAATCGCCTCAGCTTTTACATCATTAGTTTTATGGTGACAACAGCAGCCACTTTATTCAAAAAGCTTAACCAATATCATATCCATGGTAAAGTCAAACTTCCCACAGTTATGCCAGCTTTTGAGTACAGCTACATTATTTTGAACATGTTGAAGAATCTAACCCACATGTTCTATGATATCTCTGTGATTCTGCTTTTTGGGGATGACTGAGTGTAAGAAAAATGTAGTACAGGTTAGATCATGTTATAAGGTGAACTAAGATTAGAGGTTTTACAGACCAGCTTTCACTTAGGGTGCTGGAATAAATAAAAATGCATGTACCACTAATTCAAGTAGATTTTCCTTTAGTCATTTTGACTTAAATGTAAAGAAAACCATTGAGAATGACATTAATTTAATGCCATACCCTATTTGAGGGTTTCATTTATTTTCTTTTTTAATTGTCTCCTTTATCAACGCATCTGGCCAAACATAATAAAGGGTTGGCTAAACAACAGAACTCTACAATTGTTCACATCGGTGTAGTTTACATTTTTCTTCCACATTTCAACTTGGTGCAGTGGAGTTAATACTTTAGATAATATATCTGGGACACAGTAAAAGTGTATATTTTCAGTGAATGACTCAACTCATTGAAAGAACAATGAAGCTATATGAAAGCTATCTTGAATGTAGGACAAAATCACTTAACCTCTGCTATGTCTTTTGTAGGATGGTATAGGTTATAGAGTGGTACTAAGCAGCTGATTACAGCAGAGTAATTGGGAAAAGAGCCAATTTCTATTCATAGAATCCTCTTTGAAGCAGCACAAAACATATGCAGCCTTTCTTTTCCACTGACTCATTACAAGAACCTTGTAAATACTTTGCTCTATTCTGTTCTCTTAAAAGAGACCCAAATGATGAAATTTAGTTGTAAAAAATATTCACTAATATGCCAACCAAATGTACAATTTATGAGCATATTCGTGTTGCCATTTTATTAGGCAGGAAAAGAACTACGGCAGATAAACACTGTCACAAACCTTGGAAACATTTTTTCCTTGGCCCTCCTATGAATGGAAGTGCCTAATTCTATTTATAGATTTTTATTGCTTTCCAAATATATTCTTTCACATGGGAATGGAATCTGATCATTTCGCCAATATAGCTCATCAGGTTTTACATGCATGACTGCTATCTTCATATTGATCTTTTTAAATTGCTGTAATATTTTACACTGTGTCTAAAGGCACTCAATGTTTTTTTTTTTTTGTATTAAAAATATAAGACACAAGGGAACTTGGATATTCACCTCCTCTTTTCACTCACATCTCCTCTGTGAATTCTTCATCTTACTTCTCTTAGAATAGAACTGCATATGTGCATACACTACATCTTCTGTGTACCAAAAAACAATATTTCTCTTTATTTTTTACCAGAAAGAGCTCTAATTCTCTTGATTTTTCCATTTTCTCCCAAAGTCTCCCAGATCTCCCAACTTTAAATTGGGTCTTTTGGAATAACTCAAACTCTTCCTTAAAAAAAGGTTATTGAAAGATTAAAAACAATCAACATGTAAAATTATAATGGGGTATTTTTCTCCCTAAAAGTTTACCCTTTGCCTCTCTTTATCTGGATGTAAAAGGAAGTTTGTACAAATGTGGTTGGCTAGAGACACATTTGGTCCAACTGCTGTCTTTTGGGCCTTTACTGATCTTTGTAGGGTACAGTTCTACTCTGGCTTCCTCTCTTTGTGTCAGGGTCTGGTGTCTACTGAAGGTTTGCTGGTCCTTCCTGTTTCTTGTGGATGGCTTATTGCTGCAACATGATAGAGATCTCTGTCAAGAGGTCTATCTTGAGATGGCAGCACCTATATTATGATCCCAAACTTTTCTAATCCGTCAGTTCTCTTCAAGTATTTCACAACTCCCTTAAGTCCAAGATACCTCAGCTTATTTTTCTACATTATTTTGCAGGCTCTGAGAGACTCCTGTCCAGCCCGAGAGATAGCTGTCCTACCAGAGAGATAGCTTTTATCTCTCTACCTCTCAGAACACCAGGTAGACTACAAGACTTTGTTAAGAGCAGTGACCCTTTCTTCTAATGTTAAAATTCTCATCACTTTCCCTTACCCTCATCTCCCAGCATAAAATTTTCTGGAGACTACTTTTGGAAGGGAATATCTTTAGGTAATAATGCTCAACCATTTCTTTTCTTTTTCTTTTTTTAACCATTGCTTTCTAAACATCTCTTTGATATCTGATATAAGTAAAAATGAGCTTTGAGAATTTAGAAAAAAAATTTTTTTTCTTAGCAGTACCTGAGTTTAAAATTATTGTAATTACTAGGATTCCCAAAATGTTAAGTTTGAGATTCAAAAATGATTAGTAACTCTTTCATTTTAGGTCATTTTTTCCCTCCCCTGAAGAAACTGATGCTCTTTAGTTAAGAATTATGAATTCTGAGCAGGGCTGAAAAGATATGAACATATATGAGAAAATATTTTAAATATATGTCATTTCTGTGTTTTGATCTATTTATTCATTTAAGAGCTTGCACTCTGAAGACAAATTACCTGGATTTGGATTTAAATCCTGGCTCTTCTATTTACTACCTCTGTGATCATGAGCATTACTTATCTTCTTTATACCTCTCTCTCTGTGTACGTAAAATAAGGATAATGAGTATCTATGTAATCACACAAAGATGTTAATAAATGGGTTAATGTTTGTAAAGTTCTTAGAATAATTCCTGGCATCTTACAAGCACTATAAAAGTTAATAATAATGATAGCACCAATGTTAATAATAATAATGAGTAAATAAAAATAAACTAAAATCTACAATTATCACAAAATAAAAATGTTTATTTATAAAAAACATAGAAATTCCTTCAACAAGAAGAAAAATAACATAAATAAGTACATAGAAAATTGAAGTTGCAGACTAATGGACTTTGAGAGAAAAATAAATCAGATATATTCTTATTGCAAAAGCAAAACATTAGACATATAATAACAAATTTTTAAAATTATAAAAATTATAGAAATTTAACTGAGAGCCCACAACGTCAGGTCTGTTCTAAGCACTCTAGACAAGACAAACATGTTTTTGGTCCTAGGTAGCATAACTTCTTATTGTGAGATAGCTATTGAACAAGTAAAAATGAATAAAATATTGATAGCTACTCCAAAAAATTAACTAAATAAGTAAGACAATTTAAATGTGATAAAGAGTGAATGAAAGGAGAGATAGTGGTTGGATTTGGTATTCCAGGGGATACCTCTGATGTAGGATCTTTTAAGCAAGACCTGAATCACAGGAATGGAAGAAGTCATTCTTGGGAAGATGGGAAAGTAAGGATGCCCAGGGCACATCAAAGTCAGAGAAAAAGTAATCTCTTCGTTTCCAGGAAACTCAAAGGACACTGAAGTGTGAAGCCCTGGAGATTTAAGCAAAGGAATGACATATTTTTGTTGTATGTTTTTAAAAAGAATAATCTGACTGCTGTGAAATATAAAAATTA
>NW_006430723.1:3058648-3069071 GCF_000325575.1 Pteropus alecto | reverse complement strand
CAATAGTTATAGTTCAAAATGAGTGATGGTTTCAGCTAGGACAAAGTCAGCAGTGGTGATTTGGGGGAGGGAAAGGACCACACACTAGGAATTTTGAATTATAGTTTTTGGTATTTGCTGAGGATCTGTATACATGGGTAAGATCCCAACTTCCATTCTTTCTCAGAGTACCTTTTGGGTCTCCAACAAATAGACTTTAAAAGGCTATTTGAAAAACAAACTAACATATACATTTGAAAAGAAGCCAAATATACATTTTAAAACATGGAGAATTACTGATATTAACTCAGAATAACATAGACTGTGGCATTAAAGATCTGCAAGGCATAATGATTTGATTCCAAGGGTGTAAAATATCAAGCATATGTTTTATGAAGAAAATCCATCAAGCACCATTAACATAAACCTTTATTTGAAAATTACTGACATGAGAAGGCTCTACAGAAACATTCTGACTTGGGGCAGAATGGTAGAATGTTTTGAGGAGGTTTAACAGGTAGAATGAGTTACAATTTGGCTGGTTTCAGGAATAATGGATCAAGGGTGGTTCTTGCTAGAAAAAATATTTGTGCAGATAACCAGCTATTGTTTATGCAATATGGATTGTTCAAGAAGAGTGAGGGGTATCAGTTAGAGCTGAGGTCATGTACAAGAGGTGGTGGGAGAACCATAGCCAAGACAAGGAGACATGAAGCACAACAGGAAATCTACAATCCTTCAGTGTCTCTCACATTGGATTTTAATTGTTAGAATAACTTACATGGCAGCTATTGGATCTGGAGACCTTGACTTGGGGTAAGTGTAGATGGAGAGAAGTGGCTATGAGGATAAAGGAAAGAGAGCTCATGAATTATGCCTTGTTGTCTGTTGTTGTTATTGTTGTTTGTTGTTTGGCTCTACACTGATTCCATTATGACCTCTTGTCCCCAAAGAGGTATTAATGAGAAATTCTCTCATGCACATGAAGGGAATATTTGATCTGCAGCCATGCTCCCCATCCACTGAGCCTCCTATCACATATGCAAACTTGGCTTAGGAAAGTTGTACTGCATTCTGATAGACAGCTGAGTAGATCACATTCCTGAGAGCAAGGACTCATGTTTTCGATTGAACGTGCTAATCATTCCCAATCTCTTACCAATTATTCAAAGAAAAAGTGTGATCCTAAACAGAAAATTTGGAACTCACAAGATAAGCCCAAGGTAGGCTGTGAAGAGCCGTCTTCTCTCTTCGGGACTTACTCTTTGAAAATAGATTTCAAGAAGGACACATATAAGCTTCTCTGAATTGGCTGCTAAGGTGACACCTGTGAATCAATACTTTGTAGAGCTGGGCCTATAGCCTCAGAGAACAAGGCAGGATAACATTTATTGGTTAGCTTAAAAATATGCACGTATATTCTTTTTTGTTATCCCTTGAGCTTTGGAAGACTTTTGTTTTTGTGGCTTAAATGTTGTTGTTGTTGTTGTTCTTGTTATTGTTGTCGTTGTTCAGGTGTTTCAGACTGTTCTCTCAAGTATGGTCAGTGGGTAGCTTCTCTTAGAACAAAGTATTAAAGTGAGGTAATTCCTTCTCGAGGACAAAGTAGTTCCCAGGGCGTAAGAATTGTGGCCGTCCCATGCACACTCCATCCCCCCTTCCACCACCATGGAGGGAAATTGAATTCAGTAATTAAAAAAAAAAAAATGAAAGTTTCAAAGTGATGAAGGAATGGTCAATAGTTATTCTATTATTTTTTAAGGCCTACAAGTTTCTAGGACAACCAAAGATATGTACTCTTTTGCTCCAGATCCCATAAACTACATAATATGATGGAACAGTGAAGTGACACCTCCCTCCTACTCTTATTAATGGCATTCATTTCTCTGAACAGGCAATACTTCACCTTTGCAGTCTCCCGTTTCTGAGGACACTTAACAACATTAAGTTATAAGTTTTAGGTGATCTGTCTATCCTTCACATGTTGTAGATACAACCACTAAAACTGAGAGCATAGCCATGCTCTACCCTCCCACTAGCAGGTCTCCATACTCAACCTGTCACATTGTTTCTCAAGCTATCAGTTATTATAGCCTTTGGAATATGATATGTCAGCATCTGTGTTATAGAAAAAAAACATGAAATTACTAAGACTTTATTCCCCCTCGAAATCCTGTAAGGCTGAGTAGTAGGTAGACTGTGTGCTCAGTCCTGGAGAATAAATTACTCCTGAATGAGGGCAAAGGACTCTCCTGTGCCTCAGTGCCCCCGCAGTCTCATGCACAGTTTAATTTAGGGTCATACTTTTCCACCTGTGGACATGCTTTCCAGTCTTTTTCCATCTCAGCAACTGTCTGAGGCTTGTGTCAATTCGTCAAGTTAAATGAGGCTGAGAAACCAAAAAAATATTATATGGGCTGTATTCTTCAGTCTACCTTCAGTAATGTGTTAAAAAGAACCATCTATTGTACAGTTTCCTGGTCTAAAGAAGCTATTATCATTGTCCATTTAGTTCTCTCTGTAGTATATAGCACTGTCATATGCCTTCGTACAATTTTAAACTGTAACAACTTAGTTTTAAGGTACAATAGAAACCATCTGAAAATGGCATTTTGAAGCCATTTTATAAAAGTTTGGAATCCATATTTTATAATTGTTCAATGCGCTTTCTTATTTGAGATTCCCAAGACAAATGAACAATGGCTACAACTATGGAAACTCTAAATGATGTGCTGTGGAAGACAAAACTAAATTCAGTGTTATCTGGTGAAGAAAATTCAATGCACCAGATATATGCATATTGTTTGTATTGTATTAACAGCTTCGGTATTTCAAGTTTTAACATGTGAAAGTTGAGAAAAGATAGAGAAACTTCAAATGCTCTTCTGTTGCTCTCATGACTCAAAACAGAGTAGCTCTGATTTAACCTGCCAGAGCTAAATACACACTGATTTTATAGAATTGAGAGAAACTGTTTCTGTACCTCACATTATTATTTGCAGACTCTTCATGAGCTATTTTTTGCTTCCTTTTGTGTTTTCTTTCTCGGATTTAAGCAATTTTTAAGGCTGTGTGATTGGCCTCCAGAGAGCCTTAAGTTACAACCATCGTCAGTGTGCACTGTTGCTCAAGTACATCTTGAGATTCCAACAAGATATTTTCTGAAACTGTTCACTTGAGAGTTCTATCTACTCCCAGGACAGGAAACAAAAAGAAACACATGTTAAGGCAAGTAGTTACAGTTCTTATACTGTTGAGCAATATCCTTTATGGTCATGATTTAATTACATTGATTTATTGATTTTACTGCAGTTCAGTTTGAAAGTGTTGGAAATAAGTCATAACCACGAAGGGACTATATGTCCGGATTCACTAAAAGAAACTTTAACTTATGCCTGCTGCTAAGAAAAGGAGAGAGAGAGAGAGGGAAAAAAAAAAGAAGAAGAAGGAAAAACTGAGGAGAGGGTAACTGAGCATAGTGGCAATAACTCTTTTTCACATGGGTTCTTTCTTTGAAGGGATAGCTGGATATATAGCAATGGATGTCAGACTTCAAGGTGTATAAAATTCACCTGGGGTTACTGTTAGTCATGCAGGCTCCAGAGTCTCAGCCTGGAGATTGTGACTTCACAATTTTGTTGTTATTGTTATTGTTGTTATCATTGTTGTTTTGAAGGATAGGGAAGAACTATTGTGTGTGTGGTGGAGTTTGTATGTGTGAGGAAGGGACATGTATGTTTGATCAACACTCAAGTAGATTCTGTTTTTGATAATAAAGGAGCCACACATCACTATTCATTCCATTCAGAGGTGCCCTGGGAAGACACTTGTGCCAGCTGTGGATATGATCTTTCTGTTCTCTAGTGGGACCTATGATATAATTCTCTAAACCTATATAGGGAAAAGTAAGGATTAAATGGAACAATCTATATAAGATATGGGCTACAGTCTACGGCATATAGTAGATACACCATAAAATGTTAGTCGCATGCCCTTTTGCTGTATTATCTCAAATGCGACTTCGTGGGTTTTTTCCTTTGTGAAACAGGAATTGTATAAATTAGTAGAGTGAATTAGGAACTGGGAGGAGTGTGGTCTCTAGGAAGACTGGTTGAGCTGTGTTAGATCTCATGAGATAGTACTTCCATTTGGTAACATCATTTTAAGATCCCAGATGCTTATTTTATCAGTGCATGGGTGATGAGGCCTGAGCCAGAGAACTGTGTCATGCTTAATAAAATATCCAAAAAACTAAACAGCAGATTACTAAATCACCAAAAGTATAGTGAAAAATAAAACAGTTACCCTGACAGGTACACCAACATATTTTCAATCAACAAACTGTCACTATATCTAACTACACAGGAACAAAAAAAAAAAACCATCAGGACTTAGGGTAATAATTCACTTCTAGAAATCACTGCTGTCAGACAGATCATAAATATTTGAAGCCCATTTGATTGAGCTTCATAAGTTGATGGTTGTTTAGGGAGCCTAGAATCAAAACAAGAGATATTAGGTTAATTAAAATTTTACTGGCTTTGGAATAATGCCTTCTGAAAAATCCATATCAGAAAAGTCTTATTTTGCATAAATACTTAAAATAACCTGACAATACCTAGTCCTATGGCTCTGGCTCCTTTTTCCTTGACCAGAACCAAAATTTCCCTCTTAGACTGTGCTTTTGCCAGATTTAACATATACTCTTGATTGCTTTTTGGATATAGAAAAACACTGAAAAGTTTCTGCAAAACATCTGCAGGAGTGGATCACTAAAAAATAATTGTGTTAGGTATAAATCTGTTATACCTAACCTTGGGCCAATACTCATTTATACAAAATACTTAGATTTGTTTTCTATAACTACACTTAATTTTATTTTCCAGGCCAGAGATCATTTGTATTAGGTTTGCATTTAGTAATTAATACAGCTTTTAGTCACCTTTGTTTTTTCCTGTTAATTTTTAATGATATATATTATTTAGCAAAATTTTACTTTACCGTACATATACAAGCATTAAGAGTTGTCTTCTCCCACAATTCTTTAAAGGAATCATCTCACTTCATATATTCTCTGAAATATTCTTTCTCTGTCTTGGTAGTTGGCAATGCATTTTATTGGACATTAAGCAAAATTATACAAGTTAACACAGCTTTCATTAATAGGACACTGAGAATCTCATGATTAGTGTTACTTCTTTTTAAATTAAATTAAATTAAATTTTTATTACATTTCAGCTTTATCTAAATATAATTGACAAATAAAATTGTAAGATATTTAAAGTATACATTGTGGTGATTTGATATACATATACATTGTGAAAGAATTCCCTCCATCTAGTTAATTGAATTCATCACCTCACATTTTATTTTTATTTTTTAATTGTGTGAGAATGTTTAAGTTCTACTATATTAGCAGATTTAAACTATATAGTACAGTGTTATTACTACAGTCAACATGATGTACAGCAACTATTCAGATCTTATTTATGTTAAAGCAGCCATTTCCACTTCATAGCCCCAAGCAACCACTTTCTTTGTCTACTCTCTGTTTTTGTGCATGTGACTCCCCTCCCTCCCACCCACAAATGGCAAGATTTCTTAAATGGCAGGATATTTTTCATTCTCATGGCTGAATAATATTGCATTGTATAAACATACCATATCTTCTTTATCCATGCACCCATTGATGGACACTTAGGTTGTTTCCAGGTCTTGACTATTGTGAAAATGCAGCAGTAAACATGAAGATGCAGATATCTCATTGATATCCTGTTTTCATCTCCTTTTGAATAAATACCGAGAAATGGGGCTGCTGGATCATATAGTAGTTCTATTTTGAGTTTTTTGAGGAAACTCCAAACTGTTTTCCATAGTGGCTGCACCAACAGTGCAGGAGGATTCCCTTTTCTCCACATCCTCACCTTGTCTTTTCGATGGCAACCATTCTAAAAGGTGTGAGGTGATATCTCATTATAATTTTGATTTATATTTCTCTGATGATTGGTGATGTTGAGCACTTTTTCATAGTTTTATTTCTTTAGTGATTGTGCAACAAAGTTTTGGCAAGGTATGGTTTATCTCCACCAGCTTTTTAAACCATATTCATCTAAACAAATGAAATTGACCTAAGTTATCCATTTTGTTAGCTAGTTGGTTGGTGCGAGGGAAAATATAGAATTTTTATATTAAGGAAAAGTTTAGCTTCTTGATCTGCATTTTGTCAGAAACAATGAGGAAAACGTTGGAGGGTTTGTAGTATGCAATAGACCAGAAGACATTGAGTCAACTTTTAGTAAAGTAACAATGCTCATAACATGTCTTCACCTAATTGTGAAATCCTCATGCTCTATTACTTGACCTCTCTTCAACCTCACATTTCCCTAAAACTCTTCATGGCGAACTAAATATGATCTGAATTTTGAATCACAATGCTAGTTAAATGAGAGATTCATTTATATAATACAATATATACAATATTATACCAATGGGGCTTTTATTAGAAATGAAAACAAATTTAATATCACAACTAAGAATAATCATATCTTAGAAGGTAAACAAGATTCATGATTTCTAAGTGCTTTCCCGCCAGTCCCATGATAATATTCTCTCATATGGAGCAAAGGATCCACTTTGACTTTCAAAGAAATGCCCCCTCTTCTTCCTAAGTACACTGCACCATGTTTCTTTTAAGTCATTTTAGGATGAGCTGTTCCAAAAGTCTCTATAGAAGTGTCTATATTAGAAGTAGTTACCAGACTCCTATTTAAAAATAACTGAAACTTCAGAAGTACATATCAAGTATTCACACTCCTTTTTTTTCTTTTTTTTTAACCTTCATAAGACTCAGAATTCTCTCACAATAACTCTCATAGGTTGCTTAGTATCAGCACCTGGGTGGTGTAGATGTTCTGTAGCTGCAAAAGCACTGGCAAGTGAAAAGATGGAAAACATCCCAAATCTTTGCAAATGCTTCTTTCAGAAACCCTCTCACTTTGCTTAATGAAGGGAAAGAATAATATTCTCCATGATCACTGTACTCCTAAGAATTCCCCCAAGTTTTTCACTTCTTTTTATATTGACTGGGCATGTAGAAGTTGAATAAGGAGGTAAAAGTAAGGCCTTAAGCCTTGATGGGTAATGCTATGTGCCTCTGTGGCTATCTTAAGAATATTAAAATATTAAGGAAATCTTAATATTCTTAAAGTTATTTGATTATCTTAAGAATATTTGACACTGTACACTTTTTCGTCGACTAAGAATATTGGCTGAAATTCCTCTGCACTTAGGACCCTGCCTGCTACGTATTAAGCACTAAATAGATATGTATTGAATAAGTGAATTAATCAATTTCCACTCAATACCTTTTTATACATGCTTAATTTTCTACTTTTCCATCAAATTATAAGGTTATTTATATTATCCATCTTTCTTCTGAATTAAAAATTGCCTGTTCATAGGTTATTTTCTAGGCTCTCCTATCCATATTCTATGTTATTGTTATTTGGAATTTTGAATCTATCATTTAAAAATATATAAATTATTTTTTCAATGATTTACGTCTCTTTTGCTTTAAACACCATAGTTCTGGATTCACATTTCATTGCATATTTTAATAGTTAATTTTGTGAGCATTTGTTTATGAAAAATAACTTCGGTGTTTGAAATTTGATTTTTGTTTTAGTGCACTCTTATAAATGGAAGTTTAGTTGAGTAAAAAATTCAAGACTGTCTGTGATTTTCTTTTAGACCTCTGAAAGTAATACTCTGAGGTCTTTAGGCAGTTCTTGATATCATTGAAAGGACTTTATGATTCCTGTGTAGACATTCTGATTTTTCTCCCCGATAGCTTTTAAGAATTATTTTTATTTTGTTTAATAATTTTACAATGTGTTTAAGTGTGTGTTTATTTTAATTTATCCTAATTAATAATCTTTGGCTTTATGTCTGAGGATTCATGTATTTCATTGATTCAGAAATAACTTTGCCATCATTTCTTTAAACATCACCTCTCGATCATATTTTTTCTTCTTTTGGTACTTCTTTATGTCTTGAGGAATCTAAAACCATCTTCCATCTCTTCTTTTTTCTATATTTCATTTTGTCTATTTTCTCATTATTACTTTATAGTTCAATAATTTTCTCTACTACAGTGGCTTATCCAAAATGTATCACATCTATTTTCTTTATTGATAGCTTTTAAAATTTCTAGGATCTCTAATTGGTGCTTTGTATCTCATTTCATTCCTAATTTATCTAGTTGTGTTTTGTTTCATAATTTCCTATTAGTGATTTGTAAATGTTATTTCTTCCTTTATCTCTCTGAATAGTTTAAGGAGATTCATTTGATAGTCTTTTTCAGAAAATTGTTACACTATCTGCATACCATCCTAAGTGAATTCTCTCATTGTTGAGTTCTTTAAATCTATTTTTTTATTAAATTTATTGGGATGACATTGGTTAATAAAATTATATAAGTTTCAAGTGTGCAATTCAATAATATATCATGTGTATAAATATTTTTAAAGCTATTAGTTTTTCTTTGTGCTTTAGGCCTTGATAGGCCAATTCATCTTGAATAAGTGTTTGTGAGATTGCGTGCAAACATTTATTTTCTACTTTCCATGCTCACCCATCTATGTCTAGTGGTTTCCACCCTTCAAGTTGGGATTCAAGTTGGAGAGAATTCCAGATTCAGTCACAGCAATATACTGACAAGAATTCACAAAGATAAACATTCTACACTCAAACTTCTTTTGAACACGAATTCAAAGGCAAAGAAATAGTAAATTCAATACATTGCTCTTGAATACGCTGCTTTTCATTTACGTGTAAACTGAAGTCAGAAGAAATATTAAAACAAGGAATTATCTAGGTAGATTTTTTAATTCAGCATTAGTTTTTTCTTCTTTTCTATCTCTTTTATGCCTTTTCTGAACTTTACTTCCATATAAAAAACTCAAATTTAAAAGTTCAGTTTCCCAGGCTATATTTCTCCTTACAATCACAAGTCTTATAATAAGACAGACTTGTCACTTATCAGATTCAACTCTGAGCTCTACCCTTGGAACTTTCCTCTTGATTTAGTTCAAAATGTCATGAGGGGTTTGAGCAAAATTTTTACTTTCTTAGGTAGAGTAATCATTAACTTGAAAGGAATGCCACATATTATAATTTCTTTGCTTTTTCTGAATAGAACTTTCCGTGCATTTCTATTAATAGTATGCGGAAATCAATTTTACATGTTTATCACTAATAACAGACAATGTATTATTATATAATGTTTTTAGTTGATTTTCCTTTACTCTATGTCATGTTCATATAATAATGAATTATATTTTCAGGGTATCAATGATAAATTATTTAAACAATTCCTTTATTTTGATGTTTCTTGGGAAACTAATGTTTTATAATGTCTTTTGGAATTAACCTATGTCAAGAACTGTGCAGTGTCTGATATTTTACCCAACATATAAGCTGATATGTTAGCCTGCCACAATTACAAAAATGTAGGGGGAAGTGATGAGGTTCCTGGGTCAGAAACAAAGAATTTTATTACTCATGACAGTGATATAAACCAAAGTTTTATATTTACTTGCATCATTTACCTATGCTCTCCTAGATTTTACTGAGGAAATGCAAAGAGCTTATCATGAATGCTTGCACATAAAACTAGTTATGATACAGAAGAGGAGTGCTGAGTTATTATAGAAGGCAAAAACATGACTGTTCTTTATCTGAGTGGGGACGTATGGGAGGGGAGGTGTAAGAAAGCTGAGGAGAGTTGTTACCTAATCTACCAAGGTTGTCCTGCAAATATAAATCTGAAATTTCCCTGGTAAAGAATGATGAGGGTGTTGCATTCTCAGCTTTCTCAGCAAGACCGTGCAGGGAAGTTCCGGGTTCATGGAGAATTGCTGCTCTCCAAACCAAGTAAGAGTTACTGTATAATACTTATTAGATATTCAAAGAATAATATTATTAACAAGAATAAAGAAGGCCCAACATTTACTAACTATTGTGTTAGGTGCCTTATCTACTTTACATCAATTAACTTCTATCATTACCTATCTTGTACTTTTTCTTTTTTAAAAAATGACTTTTTAATATTTTATTTACAGTTGACATTCAATATTATATTAGTTTCAGTTGTATAGCATAATGGTTGCCAGAGGGGTGGGGGTTTGGGGGACTAGGTGAAAAAGATGAAAAGATTAAGAAATACAGATTGGTGGTTATGAAATAGTCATGAGGATGTAAAGTACAGCATAGGGAATATAGTCAATAATATTGTAATAAATTATTTGTACTTCTAATCGCCCCATTTTGAGATAAGAAAACTTGTCTTAGATATTTTAAATCACTTGCCCAAAGCCAGTATAGACAAAAGAAAAAAAAAAAAGGAAGATTGGAGACACCTTAGAAAGGATATTTATAAAATGAT
>NW_006430723.1:3026366-3058616 GCF_000325575.1 Pteropus alecto | reverse complement strand
TAATAATAATAATAATAATAATAATAAGCTTTTATATGTCAGATATAATTTTTTAACCTGATCATTACAATAACACACTGAGGCTTATTATTCCTATTTTCTACTTCAGGATACTGAGACTTAGGAAGGTTAAGTAAGTTGCCCAAGCTTGGAGTAATTGCAAAGACAAGAGCAACTCTAGAATATGCACGTTTAATCCATTTGTTGTATTGCCTTCCAAAAATACTTGTAGCTTAATATTACCGAACATACCCTTTTCTTCTACTACAGCCAACATGTGCAACCCTTGTTTATGCTATTTTCATATGGTTGCAGCTTCAAAAATTTTTATTACACTGGAGCACAAGTAAACTACTCACTTTAAATCATGAGATTATTAATAAAAAAAAGTCTTTATTCTAGAGTCCATCATAAACCATTACCACTGCTTGCTTTTGTGGGAAACTAGGAGCAATGTGAAAAAGAATGAAAGCTAGACATATCATTGTGGGTACTGTACATATTAAATAAATCATTAAATAAATCATATTTCGAATCTGATCTTCCACTCTGCCATTTAGTCACTTTTTTTCCCAGGGGATAGAGATCTATGACCAAGACTGACAATATCTAAAGCAATCCAGAAATAAAAGGAGACATCACACTAAAATTTTAATATATAAATACAAATATAGATATAGATAGATTTAGATATAGATAGATATAGATATAGTTGTAGATACAGATTAGATATAGATATAGATAATATAGATGATATAGGATGATATAGACATAGATAGAGATCGAGATAGAGATAGAGATGATATAGATATGTAGATAAAATGATATATAGAAATTTAATTTCTTATAGTATTTATTGAGGAAGCTTTAAAATTATTGGGAAAAATGTTTTAGTAAGATGTTTGAAGTGGATGTTAAGAATAAAAGACACATTTACTTTTGTAATAATTGGTGATGGCTAAACTATTTTCTACTTAGGTATGCCTGAGGGATCATTTGTTTTACTAAACATTATTTTGGCAATTTAGGGCTAGTAGCTGAACTGTTTTATGTTTTTTTTAAGCCTTTATTTTTCTTAGTGTAGTTTTAGGTTCACGGTGAAATTAAGAGGAAGATATAGAGATTTCCAATATTCGTTGTTTTCCCACACATGCATACCCTGCTTCATTATCAGCATTGACCACAAAAGTGGTTCATTTATTACAACTGACGAACCTACATTGACATATCATAATCACCAAAGTTCATAGGTTAAATTAGATCTCACTATTGGTGTTATACAATCTATGGGTTTGAACAAATATATAATGATACATGTAAATTATTAAAATATATGAATATTTTTACTTCATTAAAGATCCTCTGTGCTCTACCTATTCATCTCTCTCCATCCCAACTCCTGGCAACCAATGATCTTGTTACTGTCTTTATTATTTTGCCTTTTCCAGAATGTCATAGTTGGAATCATACAATATGTAGCCTGTTTAGACTGGTTTATTTCACTTAGTAATGTGCATTTAAGTTTCCACCATGTCTTCTCAGGTTTAATAACCCTTTGCTTTATAGTACTGAATAATATTTCCTTGGCTGGATGTATGAGTTTATTTATTCATTCATCTCCTGAAGGGTGTCTTGGTTACTTACAAATTTTGTCAATTAGAAATCAAGCTGCTATAAAAATCCACGTGAAGATTTCTGTGTGAACATAAATTTTCATCTCCTTCAGGTAAATACCAAAAGGCACAATTGCTGAATGATATGGGTATATTTTGTTTTGTAAGAAATTGCCAGTCTTCCAGAAAGGCTGTATCATTTTGCATTCCCACCAGCAATGTATGAGAGTTCCTGTAGTGCCACACCCTCTCTAGCATTGGTGTTGTCAGTGTTCTAGATTTTGACCATGCTAATTGGTGTATAGGGGTATCTCCTTGTTGTTTTAATTTGCATTTCCCTGATGACATACAATGTAGAGAATCTTTACACGGGCTTATTTATCATTTGTATACTTCCTTTGATGAGGTGTCTGTTCAGGCCTCTGGTCATTTTTTAAATCAGATTATTTGATTTCTCATTATAGAATTTTAAGACTTCTTTGTATATTTTAGATATCAGTTCTTTATCACATGTGTTTTAGTGCAAATACTTTCTTGCATTCTGTGGCTTGTCTTCTCATTTTCTTGACAAACTGGATTGTTTTCTGTTTTGCTTTTTACCCCCCAAGAAAGGAATTTGAGTTTTCTGGTGGTAATTCTGATAGGCAAGTGACAGGATCTGGTAAGACCTGGTATACTTCATGGGGGAGGGGAGGACTGGGACATAAAACCACCTATGGAACCAAGGAGAGAGTTTGACACATAGAAATATCTAATGAGAATTTTTGAAGTAATTTTACCATAACATGTCAATGTAATCATTACATCTATATCTTCTTCAGAATATTTAGTAGAAAAATTTTGGCTCTTGAAAGTTTTTGTTTTATCCTTTTGAGAAATTTGAAGAGGTGACTATTGAAACCATAATTTCAATAGAATAGAATAGAATTAGGATAGAATCAGTTGATGTCTGCGGTACAATAAACAAAAAAAAATCAGTCTCTCATGTAGATTAGATCATTCCATCAACATAAGTTTATAGAAAATAAATTCCCCTGAATTTACAGTTGTATTAAGGGTACTATTATGATCAACTGCCTTGATGCCCCCAATCTAGGTTTCAGTAGTATCTTGACCAGGTTTTGATAGATAATGCTGATATAGCATGAACATATAAAATATTCTTTATACTTCACTCTTGCTTTGTGCTTAAGAAGACTTGCTACAAAATTATTGGTTCATATGTTCAAGTTATCAATAACAATGACAGAAGGTGGGAAAAGGAAGAATTAAGAGAAATTATGTTGGCTGTAGACTAGAAAACATAGAAAACTCTAACGATTGGAAGCAATCACAGAGTTTAGTTGACAAAAGGAAAAAAAAAACTAAAGGTGGTTTACTAAGAAAGTATGAAGAGAGGCTTAACAATCTCCAAATATTTTTATCACACGTGATACTAGTAAAATTTTTTAACATTTCTCCAAATATTTATCCTTCAAAAATTATATGCATATATCATTCTACAAATGTATTGTATATATAATAAATATATACTGTAGCAAGCATTACTTGTTCCCACCAATGTTCGGCTTTTCTTTATTTTGAGTGGCATATGAGCAACCATATGTTTTGTCCCCTTATCAGCGAAATCACTGAATCAGTGAAAAGCCCTGTAGAATTCTCCTGATGCTCTCGTTATGGGCCTCAACATTAGAGGAAGCCATGTGTTCACATTGGTGCATTTGCAGGATAGTGGAGACTGTCAACTGGGTCTCTGAGTAACTGTGGAGCAAAGTCTTCAGCCAGCCTATTTTGGACATAGAGCATGAGAGATAAAAATATTTGATGGTGTTAATTAATTGAGATTTTGGAGTTGTTTGTTACCACATCATGACTTAGGTTATCTTAAATAAGATATTTTTACAAGATATTACAAGATATATTACAAGATAGCTTTTTAAGGTATATAAGATTTTATATATATATATATATAATTTATATCTAAATATACCTGAAGTATAAATATAAATATATCTTTGAAAGGATGAATACAAAAATAACATATACAAACTCATATAAAGTTGACCCTTGAACAACGGGGAAATTAGGCGCCTCAACCCCAGCATAGTTGAAAATCCATGTATAACATTTGACTTCTCCCAAACTAAATTATAGCTGATCCTTGGCATCTTTAGGTGACTGGTTCCAGGACCCGGTGGACATCAAAATTTGTGATTCTCAAGTCGCTTATGTAAAACGGTATAGAGCAGTGCATATAGTCAGTCCTGTGTATCCGCAGATTCCCAAACATGAGTCAAAAATATTATTTTTGATCCACAGTTGGTTGAATCTGCAGATGTGAAACCCAAGAATATGGAGGGACAACTGTATATTTACTGAGGAAAAAAAAAATAGCAGTGTATAAGTGGACCCACACAGTTTAAAGCTGTGTTGTTTAAGGGTCAACTGCATTTTCTTTCTGTACCCCATTTTATAATTCTGAACATTTCCTGGGGTATATTGGCTCTCATTCGGAAATCAATGCTTTAGAATCACCTGATGTCACCATAGAATAGATAAACATGAAAGGTCAATTGTGAAACTTCTTTAGAGTTCAAATTGTAAAAGGGTAAGTGTGTGTCACATTATGTAATACTGAAGAGTATGCACTTTGTCACTAGATGAAGTGTGGGTACCTGCCTTACATGTTATAAGCTCTAGCTTCTCAGTAAAATGAATTGTTATGCATTCCATGGTTATAAAAAGAAATAGCACTTTTCAATAATAGCAAAAAAATACAACATTTAAAAATAAATATTATAGTTAAAGACAATTCTTACATAGCATTTACAAAGAAGTAATAACTATATAAAGAAAATTCAATTCATTGTTATTAACCCATATCACTCTTCTCAAATAATATAAATATGATCTTTTCTATTGCTTGGTACAGAATCAATAGAGGGATATTTTATTGGAGGCAGTTTCTTCCCACCACTGGCTATTGACTTTCAGATAAATACAGTATCGAAACAGTTCATGCTACCTAGTTGTTTGAAATTTTCTCTAGCAACTATCTTGCAAATTGAAGGCAGGGCAATGCATTTGTAATGCTATTTTGTTTGCATTTGATAGAAACCAAATTCAAATTAGCTAAAGCAAAAGAAGAAGTGTATTGGCCCATAGAATTGCAAAATCCAAGGAGTAAAACTTGTTACAGGCATGGCTAGATTCAGGAGAGAAAATATCATCAGAGATCTATCTCTTTTCCTCCATTTCTTTCCTCAGTTTTCCTCTCTGTTGATTTCATTCTCAAGCAAATATACTCTAAGTACCAGAATAGTTGTGCCAGGTTGTTTCCTTTGTCTTCAACTCTTGAGATTTCATAGCAAGAGATATCTCTCATATTGTCACCCACCAAAAATATTTAGATTGGCCACACAGGATTGTATGTCTATTCCTATCAACTAGAAGCACAAATGATTGCTTTCTTTGCAGGGAGGAAAACTTCTGAAAGGAAAAGACACAGGTAATCTAGAAATGGACAGAATCTGCCATATGCAGGGATGACTTCTGATCTAGGCTTTGTAGTCCACATACCCATCATAACTCCAAAAAGAATCTATCCACTATTTTTTTCTGGTTGAAGACTACGAGAATCTCCTACAATGCTGAATCTCTTGCAACCCATATTTATTAATTGATACTCAAGAGAGGATAATCATATTTAGCTTTACAAAGAACAGATTTTTAAATGTACACTCTTTAAGAGGTCATGTCAAATAATGAAAATGCAAATCAATATTGAGAAGGGACATCTGAGAACATGTAGCATTGCTAAAATGCAAAGGACCAGAGCCTCATGAAAATCTAGAGAAAACATTGTTTCAGATATAACTAGGTTAAGCAGTCTTGTTTCTGGATGCTAAAGCAGATGATAAAATTCAAAGGTACAAGGTGCATGGAGGATCAAGGATTCCACCCTTTATTAGAACCAGTCAAGTGACAGACTGTGAATTGAGAATTTAAGAGGTTCATAAGGTGAATTATTTGTTTGCAGCTCTTTGAAACCTCTAAGGAAGTATGTGAGTAGGGTGAAGCGAAGCATATTCATGCTTTCCTGAGCATTCATTAATAGTTTATATTCTCTTTCAATATTCTCTTTTATCATTAAAAGTGGTGAATGTATGGTACGTTAATAAAGCTATCATAATATACTAAGACTATGCCATTAAAACAAGCCAGTTTTTAGCTGGAAAAAAAAGGCATTAGGTTTCATTTCCTTTTTGATTGCCTCTTACATGTTATTCAGAAGCTTCTAACTTCCTGGCTTTCTTAATAAAAACTTCAAATCATGAGGCAAGGCTTTTGACATAACAGAATTTTCACTAACATCCTTTCAGCAGCTGGTAACTTTTGTCTCAGGAGGGGATCTCTCACCCTGCTTTAGGTTATTAAAGATAATTAAAGCAATGACCCTTGTTTGCCTTACTGCCACTCAAGGTCTCTGGAAGGGCCATCCTATTCCTTTTCATTCTTCTGTTCCTTTTCTATGGTACTGGCAGATGGAAAAAAAAAAGGAACTGTTATCCCACTGAGTCTCAAAGCCAAAAGCAAATCTCTGGAAAGTATTCTTTCTAATACAGAATAGGCAATTTCTCAATTTACTGTTAAGGAAACATTATCCCCCCGATTAATTCACAGCTGGGAACCTGTTTAAATATACACAGCTTTCACATGTTTCTAATACAAACTCTCTCGCCAAATTTTCTAATTGGATATGTGTTGTTTTTTACAAAATAATTTTAAACAAGAATTCAGTTTCCTGAAGAGTCTCCAGATTTTGACACAAGGTAAAGAATTTTGGAGGAAAAGTATAAGAAGGACTGCTTAGAGTTTTGGGATTTTCAAAGATCTAGTCTCATAAAATTTATTTTAAATTTAAAATACAGTTGACCTTTGAACAATGTGGGGGGATGATGACACCCCTATGCATGGAAATCCTTGTTTAACTTTTGACTCCCCTAAAATTTAAGTAGTCTCTTGATATGGGCAGGGGATTAGTTCCAGGACCCCCTGTTGATATCAAAATCCAAGGATGCTCAAGTTCCCTGTATAAAATGGAAAAAAAAAATTGTTAAGTACACCTGTGCAGTTCAAATCTTTGCTGTTCAAGGGTCAAGTGTGCTTTACTTTGAATGTCTACAAGGTTATAATATTGAAACTTTACTCTTCTCACTTCCTCCAAAATCCAGAAAAAGATCCTTATATTGTTTTTAAACTTCATTCTTATTTTGCCAAACCTCTGCTTCCCTATCGCCTTAAGCAAATCTAAATGTGTTATACCTGTTTCAGTTTGTTAGTTATGATAAACTGACAGTGAATAGTACAGTTAGGAATGACTGGTAGTGAGAGCAAAGCCAGTTAATACCAGCTTAAACAAGTAGTTTATCCTCCTATATAAAGAATTCTGAAAACATTTTTGTGCTAATTCAGTGGCTCAATGATATCCCCGATATCTCAGGCTTCTGCTGCCTTTCTGGTCTACCAACTTTAACATGTTGGTCCTTGTACTTGGGCTGCAAGAAGATTTATTCAACTTCACATCCCAGTTTAGAGCAAGAAGAACATGGCACAGAGGGCATCCTGGCTGACTATGTCCCATGCAGATTTCCCCTTCAGTCTCGTGGGCCAAAAAGATATCACTTGACTACCATACATATCAGGCAGGTCAGGAAAGGGAACTGTGGATGTAGAACAGCTAAAACTATGCAACAATGTCTGCTACAAGCCTCTGTTGCTTATTTTCTGAGATAAACATGTAAAAGCCACCTGATACTCCACTGTTCTATAATTCTACAAGAAAAAATTCTACACAGTTTTTTTTTATAGTGAAACATTTCTGAATCTAATAGACAACTGTTAGGCATTGTGTGCTAATATCAGATATATTTTACACTCAAAAACCAGCTGTTATTAAATCAATAATGCATCTTCAAGCTGAGAAAAGATGTCTTACATGAATCACAGTGTGTTAATTCTCAGTCAGACGATGCCTTTGTGTTGCATGTGTCTATTTTCTAAATGACATTACTAACATTTTAACAAGGTAAATTTCATTAAAACTAAATAATTCATAGTTGTTTAGGTAACCATGTGGTGAATCTTAATTCAGATAATGATCACAAACAGCAGGTGTCTAGTAGTCATACTTGGAATCTCTCTGCCTGTTTTCATATGGGTGTCTGTTCAATTTTTGATACTTCCCATCTTAAAATGTATACAAAGCAATAGGTGCACACTATTTGAGAGCACGACTTCCTTGTGGCCTCAGTATCACTGTTTTGATTGGATTTTTGTCTATAAACTAGATCATTATGAAGGCAGATGAATTTTAAAATATTTTATATCCTGATCATTTTTCGTCCTGCCAAAACAATTTGCAGTATTAGCTTATGTGAATATCATGGCAAACGATCCCAGGTTATTTCATTTCCAGCTTTCTGTATAAATTTGAAGAGTGCAATGTAAAGGATCACACTAAAAAATAAATAATGTTCAATAATGTCCAGCTTAGAGTCTAAAAAAAGGGTTAGGAACTTAAAGTCGACTTGGGCTCTTCTGCTCCATTCTATTATTATCTTGCATATTTAGGTTTATTAAAACATTTCTGAATTGTACAACATCTTTTCCATACTAGTAGAAAGGAGTGTTTATCATTTTAATGTTATGCTGGAACTAAATGAACTTCTTATAAACATTTTGAGGATAAAAATACTGTAGTGTAAAGAACACAATATTTATAATCAAAGGATCTAAGAGTATTTAATTTTCTGCGTGACCTTGAGTAAATCATTTAACTGCTAGAGGCTCAATTTACTCATCTGCATTTAGAAGTAAGAAAAATTTTTCAAGAAATGTTTTCCTACTTCTACCTAAACAGCCAGAGCTATGAGACTAGGATTAAAAAATTAATAAAACTTGCAAGTCTCCACCTTCATTTCACTTAATTTGCAAGTGTATGCTATTTTTGCAAGTCTGGCTCTCACAATTTACCCTGATTTTGGGTTTCTACCTGATTTTGTTTCATCTCAGAATTTCATGCTCTCCTTGGACAGCTCTGGATTTCACCCAGGCCTCTCCTGTCTCTCCGGATCAGCTCTTGACCCTCACATGCTGCAGCATCTGGGCTAGGTCTCGTCTCATCGCTCAGCCCTGTTTCCCCCAGCTGGTCACAAACTCTTCCCTCACCCAGTGTCACCCACCAAGGGCCAAGATCCTTTGAAAACTGTAAATAACTATGCAAATTTAGATTTTTCTTACCCTTGAAATGAAGGTAATGGAGTTCAAATTCTTCTCTCCTCTCCATTTAATTTAAATCCAACAAAAGCCCTGATTGCTTGAAAGTAAAATCTTTACATGATTAAAATATATTTTCCATTTTTCATCACTGGAATTTTTAGAGTGAAATTATATAAGTGTTAGAAATGGTCTAGGGATTTATATTATTTTGATGATTTTCCTACTCAGTAGGATTTCTTACTTATTTGTATTCAAATGCAACAACACTTTGAGTGAATCAGTGGAGGTTGATAGCTGACTTTCTTTCCAAGGTAAAATAATTAGAGAAGTAGAGGAAATATGGCAAATGTCAGACCATAACAGTACTCATTAGCATATGTAGTAGAATAGGACCTAGGACTGATGACATAAAAAAAATAGAAACTTACTGAGAGTATAATCCCTTTGTTGTAAATATGCTTCCAAGTTTTTTAGGAACTGATCTTTTATCAAAGGGCCAAGAAGTCTCCTCTAAGATAGTTTAATTTCACTTTTTCAAAGACCAATCAAGTTAAGAAAACTGATCTAATTTTTATGTTTACCCTCTGTCCAATGTTTATAACAAAACTCACATTATATGTTCCATTACTGTACTTAGAAGCCTAGGCTTGCTCTTAATAGATTTTTTAAATTATGCTCATACTATGTTTCCAAATAGTACTAATATTAAATTTCTATATTTAAAACAGCTTTGGATTCGCAAAGCCCAGCTGGCTCTGCTTTGGCAGAGTATATGCAGTAGGAGTAGATGCCCTGAGGTGAATGAAAATTTCTGTCAATGGTGCCTACTTGCTGTTCCCAGCTGTGAAATTTTGAGTGAGGGATATTTGAGAGATAGTTTCCTTTCTATATCTTACTACCATCTGAGTTTCTCTTTTAGGAAGAAACTATAATTTTCACAGTCACATTTCTGTATTTCAGACACATAACCAGTATGTGTTGCCTAAAACAAGGTCAATAAATGTTGAATAAGGAATGAATGAACAATATCGCTTGTTTAATGTAACAAGATAAATAATGATTATATTTATCCACTGAACATGAATATTTTATAGCATTTACTGTGGTGGCAAGCACTCGTAATTGAGCGAAACAGCATTTGATAACTACATTAATCATCTCATTACAATTTTGCCCCAAAGAAATTGAAGGCCAGTGTTAAAAGAACACTGGCCTATTTTGTTAACTAGGCAGATAAGAACACTTAAATATCAGTGTATAACCACAGGAGACTTAATTCTCCGGTTTCCATGAACATTTTTAAAATTTATAAGAAATAAAATATAATTGAAAAATGTAAAGTGATAGTTTCTCCATTTATTCTTAATCCTTTATGTTGCTTTGTACCCAGTTACTACCTGGCATTCATTGGGATCTAAGCTTAAACACTAGAAATATTTTCTATTGGTCCCTGAAGGTTGGCTATCCTCACTTCAGAAGGCATTACTTTGGAACCGGAAACACTAGGGTAAAAATCCCCACCACATTCCAATCGGTTACTTAAAAAGTGTCTCTGCTTTTTATTAGCTTGCTAACATACCAGGCTAGAGTTTACCTATCTTAATAATCAGCGCCAAGAACTTGTCTTTTAAGAGAGCAGCTTCTTTCCATAACTATTTTGTCTTCTCTTTTGTTGAACCTTTCTGCAAGAAACAAAAAGAATACAGAGATATCCCATCTGTTTTTCCTGTCATCTTTAATTTTCTTTTAAAAGTTTATATATTTGAAAAAAAAAATAAACAACCTAGATTGATTGTTGAGAGCCATTTTTTTTTCCATTAGAAAATATATAAAGCTAAACACAAATTAGTTTGAACGAATGTATAACTTGTTGTCTTAATCTCTTTGGGTTGCTAGAAGAAAATACCATATAGTGGGGAGCTTAAAAAGAACAGAAATTAATTTGTCACAATTCTGGAGACCGAAAATAGAGATCAGGGTGGTAAGCATGGTTGAGTGAGGCGCCCTTCTGGGCTCTAGACCTCTCACTGCATCCTCATGTGGGAGAAAGGGCTAAGGAGCTTTGTGGGAATCTCTTATAAGAGCACTAATCCTGACTATGAGGGCTCCACCGTTATGATCTAATCATCTTCTGCAAACCTTCCCTCCTAACACCATCACATGGAGCATTAGGGTTACAACATGTGAATCTGCAGGGTCACAAACATTCAGACCATAGCACAACTCTACTTAGGAACTTAATTGTCATCAGCACGTTTTCTCCCTTTCTAATGGTTGCTTCTCTCTGGGAATCCGTGATGTTCTTCTGTCTTGCTAAAGGCTGGCTTTCTGTTCTCCTCAGTCTGCACAGCAGTAGCACATGGTTTTCTATACTATCTGAGTTGACACATTATAATCATAGTTACCTAAAGAAAGTTTAATCCCACTCTCCACCATCTAAAATCCAAAGAAGGTCATAATTGTCTGAGCTTGGGTAAGGACCCCTCCCCTGCTGTCATGGACCAAGCACCTGGGTCCAGGCTCTGAAAGTGAAAACTTGTCTATAGTGTGGGATCCATGGACCAGAGGGATTATGCCCAGAAGAAGGGGTGATGAGGGAAGAAAATTACCATAAGTGTAGTAATAGACAGTTATATAGGAATCTAGACTCTGCTCCAGTTGATACACTATTTTCATATATTGTCATGTTGGTGTGAACTTCAAGAGTCACATCTTCAGGAACTTCTCACTCTTTTCTATTTCTAAAAGTTTCAAAAATATTTTAAGCAGATAAACATAGTTTAACTTTTTTAGTGTCTTAAAATCGTGACTTGGTTTAATAAAATAATTGGCAAGGTAGGAAATGGAAACTTTGATTTATTAGAAAACTAATTACCTAAGGAATATTAAAATAATAGTAACAAGAGCAATGTACTGAGAGACTTTCTTAAGAGTGTTTTCTATTAATTAATTTAGTCTTCACAATATTACTGTCCCATCTTATGGATAATGATACTGAGGCCAGAAATTTTAACTTTCCAATGATCACATGTTTAGTGAATAGTATAGATTTGATTTAAACCTAAGAAGTTTGTTTCCAAAGCCTGTGCCTTTGACCTTTATGATATTCATAAATACGAAAATAAGATGCTAGTAGGGACATACAGGCATACCTCAGAGATACCACAAGTTCGATTTCAGACATAGCAACAAAGTGATATCACAATAAAGAGAGTCACATGAATATATTGGTTTCCCAGTGCATATAAAAGCCACGTTTACACTATACTGTGGTCTATTAAGTGTACAGTTGTATTGTGTATTAAAAATCAATGTGCAGATCTTAATTAAAAATACTTTATTGTTAAAAAAGTTCTCTGAGCCTTCAGAAAACCGTACTCTTTTTGTTGGTGGACGGTCTAACCTTCAAATTGTAAAAAAACATAGTACTTTCAAAATGCAATAAAATGAGGTAGGTATACTTATATTCTAGAGATTTGCTTCATATTTTTCTTAGGCTGCATGTGGTCATATTAACATTCTCTGTGGTCCATGCTAGTATCTCATTCTATTTTATCTTCTGCCTGAATTATTCTCCTTACTCATGTTTTCTTTTCTCTTTTATGTTAAATTTGTGCTTGACCCATCACAAAACTGGCGATCCTTTACAACTTTTCTTAAGGAATCTTCTGAGCATCAGTTCCCAAACCTAACTTATGCTTTCTATCAGTAGTCCAGGTTATAAGAGATGAATTTTAGAATATGAGTGACCCTGCTCATAATTTGGAGCCAGATAATAAGTCACAAGTGTCCAAGTGGCCATTAGATGGTCACTCTTGGGTTCATTACCTGCTTCTCATCCAATCGACTGGGGACAGCATCACATGATAACAAATGCAGCCACCTTGATTCAGCCTTTAGCATAGAGGCATAGTGGATACTATAAGATACGCCCCAATGCCTCACAGTATCATCATTATTAGTTTTACACACTCTCTCTCCTGCCAAAAAAAAAAAAAGGAAAAAAAAAAAAAAAACAATAAGAAGAGAAGAAAAAACCCCAATTGAGATTATTTTTAGAGCTGAAAGAGTCAACTTGGGGAGCTGAAATTTATACTCAGATATTTCTTTATACTATTATAATGTCCATTGTCTTATATAAACTTACACAGAATAAAAAGCTTGTTCTGTTTCTTATGTATGCTTACTATACAATGACTCGCTTCCTTTTCATTTACTCCTGTATGAATAAAATTGATGGAAGAGAAATAGTATATCCAGATTATTGCTGACACTAATACTATTCCCAGCTTTAGCCCAAAAAATTTAGCATCTTCTCCCCATCTACCAAGCTGATTTTGATCAGGTCGGTCTTCTGACTTTTATTTATTTATTTATTTATTTTGCTCTTCCTGCACTTCTGAGAAGACTATTCCTCTTCTTTATAGAGAAAATAGAGGACATCAGGAGGGCTCTTTCTCAGCCTCCTGTCTTCCCTCAACCTCTTTTCCTCTATCGTATAACATCTCTACTCACCTTCGCCTACTTTCTTTCCTTCTCATTGAATGAGGTATGTTACCATCTCTCCGAGACAAATCCCTCTTATCACTTAGGACCCATTTCTTCATTCCTCATAAGGGAATTATTCCAATAATTGTCTCCTTTCTTGAATATTCATCCTCTCTCTCTCTGTTAGCTTTCTCTCCAATATATAAATATGCTCAACTCTATCACCTTAAAAAGAAAACAATAAAAACCAAACTTATGTCTCTCTTTAACCATAATCTTATATGTTTTCTTCCCTTCACAAAACTTCTCTGCCTCTATTATCCAGTGACTTCCACTGGGTATAGGATAAACTTGGACCATATTGCTATGCATTAATCTATTCAATCAACAACTACTTACTGAGTTTCTTCTGCTTACCAGACACTGTGCTGTTGTTTGAGGTGCAGCAGTGAACAGGACAGATGTAGTCCCCAGCCTTATAGGACCTCACACTAGGGAAGAACACGTGGTATTCATGACATGGGCCCTACTTGTCTTATACACTCATATTTAACTGTCTACATATTATTCTATCTCACTATCTTTCTATCACTTATTTATCTTCATCTATCTATCTATCTATCTATCTATCTATCTATCTATCTATCTATATCGTCTATCTATTTACCTATTATCTATCTATTATCTATCTACCTATTATCTGTCTAATCTATCATCTATCATCTATGTAATCACCTATTGCTTATACCTTAATCGAAACCCATGCTTTAAACACAATCAAGCTCTTGCAAGTCCATGAATATAACTTAGAAAGTCTTGCTAATCCCTTTGCTATAGTACCATATGCGTTTCTATTTTTTTCTCTGTATCTTTCAAAACTCAGTATTTCCAGTCTGAATTATATATCTATCCTTTGTGATCCTACATCATGTTTTGAATTATCACAGCCTCTCACACAAGATTGCACTGATTATTTTTTTATTTGTCCTGCTCTTCCACTAGCATATGAAGACTTTGGCCTCATATCATGCAAATACGTCCTTTCTATGCTCAGTACCTAAAATCTAAATTACTCCTAGAAAGTGAGACTTGTCTTCTCTAGGCTTTGACAATCTGCAGATAGAGGTGAGGTTCAATTAGCAGTAGTAACAGAAAACTCCACTTGTTCTCACCTGCATCTTTTCGTGAAGGATCTCAATGACCTGAATGCATCCTGTAAACATTTCTGGGAGTACCCCAGGTATGTCTAATATGTGGTCATATGTATGTCTGATAACACTGGAATTTGCTATTACTTAGGTGAGCAACTGCAGAGTACTAAGTGGAGGCCAAGCATTCTCACTGACCATGGAGCTCCTGGTCTCTGTGGCTCTTTTCTGACCACTGAGAATCACTGTGGAAATCCTCATGATACAACAACCTTAATGCCATATCGTGTGTGGAAGAGAGGACAAAGCCTCTCCCCCTCACTCTGACATTTTTTTATTCTCTGGAGATATAAGAATTTCAAATGGTCTCTCACTGTCTAATATCAGGCAACATCAAAAGAGCTTTCGCAGCTTCTCCTTTATCTCTGTTTCCTCAGACCCAATTCATGTTGCAAGGTAAGGATGGACACTGCATTTTTCTGTACCACCCATATCCTGGTCTCAGTTACCAGGTCTCAGCATCAAAAAATCTCTTCTTTTATCTACTACCAAAATAATTAAGTTTTCATGCAAACCAACTACTTAGAGATCTTTTTACTAGCTCATCAGGCACTCTCAAACAAGTTTAAGTTTCAATTTCTGCTCAAAGTAGTATACCCTATAGGCATAACCTCTGGAAATATGTGTTGATTGAATAGGTGACAGAGTTAATGAAGGAATGATTAAGTGCACTGTGGTATCTAACTGGTTTCATTTTGATTCTATGTCTATCTCATCTATTGTTTAGAATGCAAACCATATTAAGCTGGAGGCTATGTGAGTGAGTGAGCATTTGGATTGCAGAAAATAAATGTGAAAGCAAAACATTGAAAAACTATATTTTCATCTCCTATAAGAAAAAAATGTCTACAGCCATTACCATTCATCATCACCTACGTAACTAAGCGATAAAATTTTCTAACTTAAGCCAAGCATGTGCCTTGATTCTTTTTTCCTATATCTAAATTTCTAACAGCTAAATGCTTCTGAAGGAAATGCCTTAGCAAAGCATTACTTTTCTGTAGACCTGCCTTCAGAGTCAATCAAGCTGAACTCTCCGATGGAGGAGGGAGTCTGCTTGTAGGTCAAGGGGGAGAAGAGTTAGGGAAGGCTCATAAAAGAAAGAAAACTATGAGATGGCTAATGGTTGCCATCAAAATATAATTTGTGTGAGAAGAGCCAGATAACATATTAACCTTCCCCAAAGACTCATAAGCTATGGTTTTGACCATATGGAAGCTCACATTCACACTGAGTGAATGTAAATAAAGGTTTTCAACTCCAGTGCTATCAAAGTCATTTATGTTTCTGGCTCAGCAAGCCTTTCAATTCTTTCCCAGACGTAGTTAGCATAAAAGGGCATCCCACTGTTTTCACTACATTTGGATGAAAAAAAAATAGTTTATACCCTAATCCTTATTTGTTTTCTTCTAATAGGTTTTTGAAAGATAAACATATTTCCTATGCTTTAGATTGCTCCTTTATGACTGAAATATAAGAAAGAATCACCAATTGACAACCATTGTACCAAGAAGGATAAAATATCACATATCCTTGGTCTCAATATTATCAATATTCTAAAAGAAATAAATCTTTTCAGTGAGTTATATCTGTGAGGAGCTAGGAATCCAACAACAGTTTGTGGTGGTTATTGCATTTATGCCTTGGGCATTGAGAGTCAGCCTTAGCTATTTTGGAAATCAACCGGCTGCTGGTTCAAGTGTGAATGACTGCAGAGGGTTAATACTCGACCCGCCTTCTGAAATTTTAGTTTCATATTGAGAATAAGCCAATACTTGCAATTTTTTTGAGTTAGCTAGTAATAAAATGTCTTCATGCTGTGTATACTCTATGCAACAACTGTGATTGCCTCCATGTGGGTAAAATTATGGGTGTTTGTACTTTAATTGATCAAAAATTAAGAATCGCATATTATTTCCAGGAGAAATCCTTACCAAAAGATTTTAAATATGCAAAAACAAAATTGGGGGGTGTGTACAGAAAATTGTCATAACACCTTGGTGTTTTGTAAAAAAAAATAAATGAATAAGAATACTTGTTGGTGTCATTAAGAATGCCAGAGAACATAGAATCAAGAGGTTAGTTTGGGACTTATTAGTATTGAGGTGGGACTAATGACACCCAAGGGAAAGGACCAAGTTGCTAGCTCAAAGGGAAGGTTTCCACTGAGTAACAACTATCCGCACATGCACACACATTCACACATGTACACACACACACAAATGCACACACACACAAATACACATAATTGCCATATCGATGCCTTTTAGTGCCATAGAAATAAATGAGATGAGATCATGATGTGTGTAGGTAGAGAAAAATCTTATCTGAGCCTGAACACACCAACATTCAGAGGTTTATCAAGAAGGTAGAAATATCAAGGAGACCTAAAAAGAGAGACTAGAATTAGAGTTAAGAAAAAAAAAAATTAAGTATGTGACATGAATGACCTACAAATCAATCTACTTATTAAATTAGATGAGAAAAAAAAAAGAAAGTTACCTCTTTTCAAAAATTTATTATGACTTATTTTCTGTTTTAAGAGTTCATATATGGAATTGTTTCTAAAGTACTTATTTAATTAGCTACAAAAGAAACAAAAAATAAATAAGAGAGAGAGATTTGATTCATTGCTTTCTATAAATTTGGCCAGTTATTTTGGCATCATAAAATCACCTCAGGGACTTTTATAAAGGACTCTGCCAAAAGTGTCCAATAATAAATCTTCTTCACGTCTGTCCAGCGTTTTCTGCTTAGCCGAGTACTTCCACAATTAATTCCTAACATTCACCTCATGATCATCTTTTGATTGTTAATGAAGGTTTAATTATCTTATTTTATTTTTGAAATATGAAAACTGAGATGCAGTGATGTTAAATAAAATGCCCAGAATGTTAAGAAAAATAAGAGATAGAAAGAATATGGCAGGGACATGGTGTCCTCTACACCAGAGGTCCCCAACATTTTTGGTACCAAGGACTAGTGCTCCTATGAGAATCTAATGACTGATGATCTAAAGTGGCTCTGAGGAGGTGATGCTAGCGTTGGGGAGTGGCTGCAAATACAGATGAAACTTCACTGGCTTGCCTGCTTGCTGCTCACCTCCTGCTGTTTCTAAAGTACTTATTTAATTAGCTACAAAAGAAACAAAAAATAAATAAGAGAGAGAGATTTGATTCATTGCTTTCTATAAATTTGGCCAGTTATTTTGGCATCATAAAATCACCTCAGGGACTTTTATAAAGGACTCTGCCAAAAGTGTCCAATAATAAATCTTCTTCACGTCTGTCCAGCGTTTTCTGCTTAGCCGAGTACTTCCACAATTAATTCCTAACATTCACCTCATGATCATCTTTTGATTGTTAATGAAGGTTTAATTATCTTATTTTATTTTTGAAATATGAAAACTGAGATGCAGTGATGTTAAATAAAATGCCCAGAATGTTAAGAAAAATAAGAGATAGAAAGAATATGGCAGGGACATGGTGTCCTCTACACCAGAGGTCCCCAACATTTTTGGTACCAAGGACTAGTGCTCCTATGAGAATCTAATGACTGATGATCTAAAGTGGCTCTGAGGAGGTGATGCTAGCGTTGGGGAGTGGCTGCAAATACAGATGAAACTTCACTGGCTTGCCTGCTTGCTGCTCACCTCCTGCTGTGTGGCCTGGTTCCCAACAGGCCACAGACCACTACCTGTCCATGGCCTGGGAATTGGGTACTCCTGCTCTATATCATTGTTAGGACTTACTGAAAGAAGCCTCCCTTTACTCCCAGATTTTCCCTGGAAAATCAGAGGATTTGGACAGAAAAATGCACTTTTAAAACATTCTTCTTAGATTTTGTCCTTGAATTCCTAGTGAGCAAATGAGGCTGCATCCTCCTTACCTAAAATAGGCATTAAGCAGCAGAGTGGTCTGTTTTTCACCACATGCAAGGCAAAGAGGGGTTCTACCTAGGAAATCACTATGAAGAAAAGAGATTCAGTTAGCAAAAACAAATCACGCATTCTTCTAGCCTGTGATATGCTATTTCTTTTTTTGTAAATAGGCCCAGAGGTGTGCTAGAACCAGCTGACAGGGCCAATTGTGCACATGTCTTTCCACTTCCACCTTGAATGATGTCATGTTGGTAGATTGAAACCCACCATTATGGGAATATTTACAATACAGTAAACATCCAAGTTTACCAGTTAAGCTTTTTGTTGTTGTTTATTTGTTTTTGCTAAACATTTATCATCATACCACTGTCTATGATCCTGTGTTATTTATAAATAACTAGCCACTCTCCAAAGTGCCACTTAATTTATCAATTTTGAATGCCAAGGAAGGTAGAAAACACAGAAATGTAAAAGAAAAAAATATTTTTAAAATACAAGTCAAGATGATTATTGTTGTGCAAAACTATTTCTGCATTTCTCTCAAGATTTTCTTAGATTAAAAAATGGTACAATGGTTTAAAAAGATAAAAAGAATGTAAATTTTTAGAACTTTTGTACTACGTTGTTGAATATATTCCACAAATAATTTTGGAAGATTACATTTCTAAAATTAGTATATCTAATTTTACTACTGCACTTATTCTCTAAACTATAACCAAATTTATACCACAATTTACAGAAAATGTACCCTTCATACTCATGCGAAATTTCACTTTTATTAGAAAGTAATGTAGATATATATGTGAAGCATTCTCCAGGCTTTCTCTTCATTTCCATTATGTGTGTATGTGTATCACAATGAGAATCTCACACTATTTTACCCGTTATGAGTTTATAGACATAGTGAGAGTTCAGTTAATATTGTAAAATACACCATATGTTGTAATACTAATAGAAACACTTGGTATTTTAAAACTTTCTAGTATTCTCAAGATAAATGTTACTAACACAAAAGACTTTTCTTAAGTAAATTTTAAGAGTAGCAATCTCAAGATATGTTTAAAAATCTTTTAAATCATTGTTAATACTTTGTTATGGCAGAATAAAAATACATATATTAGAGCAAATGTATTAATAATCGTATGACTCAGCATTAGAAACTGGGCATTTATCAAAACCTTTTCCTAAGGGACTAGAAATTATTCTTCTTACATACTGTGTTCTTAACAGGGCTATTTTTTTTTTCAATAAAAAATAGAGAATACATTTTCCTCCATTTTGGAAATGTGAAAATGACAAACAATACCAGTTGCATTTTTTCTAAATGTATGTTTTATTGATCTTTTACTTTAAAAAAGCTGAAAAGTAACTTCCCATTACATTTATCCCATGACATATAATTTCGACTATGAGAATTAGTAACAATATGAATGACAAATGATGGGGAAGGATTGACAGGTGCTAGTAATTGTAGTGCTACCTTGGTTATTCTGTTTTGTCCAGACTTCTAATATTTCATTTTGTCATCCTTTATACATCATGCTTACTCATCCATCTTGTAGAAAGCTGAAAAATTGCATAAATGGGTTATTCAGTTATATTAGCACTGATAGAATAAAAATGAACATTACCACTTAAAGTATATATTAGAGCTCATCAGAATTGATATGGTCTGTAATACCCTTCGTCTCACAGGAAAGACAGTATTTTCTTGGGCAGAGGGTTCCAAATACTGATGAAGAGTTCTTTCCATCTGAAAACTCTACACAATGGAAAAAAGTAAATAGCATGTCTACCTTCAGAAGAGTATGCATGTCAAATGTGATACATATATTCTGTACTAGGCACTGGAAAGCTAAAACTTCGGCGAAATATTTCTTCCACTTAAGAATATTTTTTAAATCGGCGAACACTCAGCAATTTCATTTCATTGGAAGCAGGAACAACTAGTAATCTCCTATTTTATAAATGTAATAAAATGAAAAAAAATGTGCACGACATGGGATACTTTGTAATTACTACTTTTAAGACATTTAATCTATGATTTCAAGATCACAGAAATCACATCCTAATTCAATGCCACTGATCTAACCTTTTCTTTGTCAGCTGTCAGAATTTCATTCCAACTGCCATCAAATATTCCACTTTTATGCAATAAAATTAGTCTATATCTCAGCAGATATATTTGCTATCCTCCTCAGAGGGTCAAAACCTGGTTTCATTATATTAGTGTCACTGAAAGCAATCTCATTTTGATCTGGTCCAAATTGGACAAACTTGTCAAACACTGGTAGAAAAACATCTGTACATACTTTAGCTTATCTTTTAAAGAGAATGTAAGAAAAGGAAACGAATTAACTTTAGCAAACCTTTTCATTATACGTATTTCATGATTTCATAGAGCAAATAATTTTCGTGACACGTGACATGATAAATCAGACACAAAGCTTGCCCTCAGAGATTCTAAATGCCATGGTTAGGGACATCAACAGTCTTAATTATAGATGTGCCAGAACTACCATATGGTAAGCAGAAGGAGGTTAAAAAATAGTTTTCAGTGAATGAATGAATTACCCACAATATATATGAGGAAGACAGTGATAAGTGACTTCAAAGTGTTACTAATTAGGAGCTGGTATCTACTAGGAGGAGGAAGAGATTTTCTCTCTGCCGAGTTGCTCACAATGGATGTTAGCCACACTGACACATCCCTTTACTTCCTCTCATTGCCTTATCCTCTGCAGCTCTCTCTCATCTAATGAGCAAATTTGACCAGGGTGTTTAGAGAATTACTTTTGAAACCCTCTTTTTCACTAAGACAAATTCTTCTGGAAACCACCATTTGAGAATGGTTGCGTTTTTACTAGAGTGGCTGACTTCTGGGAAAGTGCTAGAATAACAACCAGGTTCTGTGTTGCATTTTAAATGGAGGCCATAAAGAAGAATGATGGCGGCCTCCACAATAGAGGCTTCTATTCCTCTGCAGAGCAATGAAACAGCATCATTTGTGGGATGACATATGACATTATCACTGTGCTCATCAGTCCTCATTTTATAGAAAAGTAAATAACCATTAAAATGTTTCTATTACCATTTTAATCTTATTGATCTTTCAGTTTCTGTTTTATGTATGCATTTTTTGGAGGAGGTGAGTATTTTCTGTTTACTCTCCAGCCTTGTACCAACATTTCTCAAACAGGAGGCTGCACTGATAACTATTTCTTCCTTGAGATCAGAACTCTACCCAAATCTGAGATTGGAGCCCTGCTACTGTTCTGATAGATACCTGTGAATTTCTCCCAGTTCCCATGAGGCAGTGATTGGCCTTTCCAATGAAACTTAACTAATACCCCTTGTGAGATTGTCACCTGTTAATCATCTGCTTGCCTCTCACTAACTTCTGGGGACCAATGATTGTCAAACTTCAGTGTGCATTAAGAATTGCCCTGCTTGCTTATCGGAGGTACACATTCCAGGAGTCCAACTCAAGCCACTCTGATTTGGTAGGTTGGCCTGACAATACGCATTTTTAACAAACATGCAGGCTACTGTGGGTACAGATGATTCTCACAACACTTTGAGAAAGTTGCTGTTGAGAATCTGTTTTCTCTATCTGGAAAGATGCTCTCCATAGACTGCTGCTTGCTCCTCTAGTGTTAGCCCCACAAAACAGGGCATTACTCTTATCTCCATCTCAAGAATCTTGGAATGTTTGGACCATCAAATCACCTGCAGGGCCTCACATGCTACTTTGTACTCTCATCATGTTTTTGGTTCTGTAAACCCTTGAGATACTTTGAGTAGAGGGGCTGGTTCTAAAGATCAAATAAATCAATGATCCTGAGACTTAAGTGGGCCTCATTTACATCTCAATGGGAAATCCATACAGCTCTTGTTTCAAAGCCATTCCCTGAAACTGTGTAATTAATTGTAACTCAACTTCTCAACCTCTAACCATGACATTTTGGCATAAAACGGAAAATATATCATTAAACACCTTCCAAAGAAATCAGCATATTCAGCTGTAAAATAGAAATCTAATTACATTGCACTGCTCCAGGCTGGGAGGTTTGGCTTTATATAACTTTTGGCAGAACATATGTGAAGATGGTGTGAAATTGCCTTGGGGCATTTCCCTTTTGTGAGAAATTACAGGTTTCATAATGCAAACCAATTCTTTTTCAGGAGTTATTGAGCTAAGGATAATAGTTATTCTATAACATTTATAATATTCACATGATATGCCATGAATATTGCTGAATTTTTGTAACTGCTCATGAATCAATAATACAATCGTAAAGACCCAAACCAATGTGCTTCTCGTTTTAATAGGAAAGAGGTATTTGAGAATTTGCAATAAAACAAAAAATGATTTTCTCACTATTTACAATACTATCATGAGTGCCAGGAAAAGAAAGGACTTTCACACCTGAACAATGTGAAATACATCACTTTTGTCTGTAAACTAAATAGGCAGCGTGATGTATTTATTGAATGTATACATTGGCTTAGAGATTTTCAATATTCTATCACTTTCGCCTTGTACACTTATTCACAATGATCAAATTATGAGTCTCGATTTTTTGGAGCCATTTTAAATGTCATGGAAGAAAGACTACACTGTGCATCAGGGAATTACATTTTGAAGCCTGCTTTGAAACTCCCTTGTTGACTGAGTATGGGCACATTGCTTAACTAGCTGACTTTCAATTTCCTCCCCCTAAAATGAGTGAGTGGGACCGCACGATTTCTAAAATGGTTTCTGACTTGAAATTGCTTGACAGTTATCAAGAAGTCCCAGCAGAACAGCGATATTTTGAAGAAGAAAACAGACTAGGAGAGATATTTGAGTCAACTACTAATTTTCTCTAGTCATCAATTTCTTGTCTTTAAAAAAATAAAATAGAGATAGAGATAGAAATTTCAACTCTTTGGTTGTTGCAAGGTTTAATGAGGACAACATACCTAAACAAACACAAGTGGCAAAATGGCTCATAATATAGCTTGAGAATGCAATGAGTCTTCAAATATCATTACCAATATCATCATCACTTTTATCATCATTACTATATTATTATTTGTATTATTTTTATTTTGTCATTATGGTACTTTATTACTATTAGAAAGTTTGTTATTGTATGAAAACTTCAAAGCTTTTTTTCAGTGTGTAATCAGTTTTTAGCTATCTGGTTGTCTATCTGAATGGCTTAAAATTTCTCTATAGTTAGAGCTGAACTTGCAACTTTTCTAGAGTTGTGTTTTTTGGAGAAATTCTAAGACATCTGCTTCTGGATTGAGGCAAGTAGTAAAACCATTGCTTATCTTGCATTTTTGTACCTCCATATCTGCCACCAGCTGGAAACAGGAAATAAAAAAAATGAAAAACAATGAGCTATATGGAAAAGCTATCAGAACTTCATCAAAGTAGAATAAGATTTGATTTGTAGGATGGTCCAGAAGCAAGTTCTGAGGTATCACTCCTTTGGCACGCCAACCATCCTCACAACAGACTAATTCTGTTTAGTGGACCATTGACGTAAAGAAGGATATCTTTAAGGGGACCAAAAGTTCTTTCTTAAATATTTTTCTAAGTTCTAAAACTTCAGATCCTTTCAACTTTAAAAAGTAAAACAGTTAATAACAAATCTTTGGATGTACTGTATAGAGGAGAGGAAAGCCATTTGAGAGGGTAACGGGGGCAGCAAAGGGCGCGGTCTCTTTATTTTGCAATTAGACAAGGCTAAATGACTGCAAGGTAATTGACAGCTCCCCAGGCACTGGCAGGAGGAGCTAGGTTTTGATTTACTACATTGACAACAAAACTCTGGGATTGTGAGGTGTTTATAAAGTAGCCACAAATCGATGAGTGGGATCTACATTAAATGCTTTGTTGAGCAAAAGCCTTTGAATTCTGAAAGACTGGACAAAAGTCTCAACTGAGAGGGGTAGTTTCACAGGGTAAGGATCCTTATCTGATAGTGTCAACTTACCAGGCATCCTGTATATATCATTTTTCTTTTTCTCCTTGCCTGTTTCTGTTTTCCCCTTACTGTGTGTATTACCCCTTTCTCACTCTGCCAAACTCAAGAGAGAAGAGTTAGCTAAGATGAAATAAACTAAGGAATAAAGGAAAGCTATCAAGGAAGATTATGATGGCTATGGAAGCATAATATTTCTTAAAGTTTAATCTGAAGATACATATATCAAGTGAGAGATGATAGATAAATATAAGAAGGGGGGAGAGAGAGAGAGAGAGAATGCAAAAGAGAAAAATTGATTATTTTAATTTTATATATTTTATCAACTTTTATATATACATTTTACCAACCCAATGTATTATTAGATTTTTTGATTCATTGGCAGATTGACTCTCCTTTTAAAACAGATTTCCAATGTTGTTTTAATTTATAGTTATTTGACTATCATTAGTTAATTAAACAGTTTTTGCATATGTCTTGTGAGCTACATTTTTTTCTTTTGTAAGGTTTGAATAAATGAATGCCTGAATATATGCCAGAATGTTAATGACAGACAGATGAATGGTGTAGTCGATGTTTGAATTTCCTCATTTTGCTTACTTATATCTTTAATTTTTTAATCATCCTCATTGCCTCGTTAATCAAATAAATAGATGACAATGACATGCCAGCGTTCAGTCGAAATTAATTTGTCTTCATATTTGTTAAACAACTATAGTGCATCAGGATCTGAGATAGTTTTTTCTTGTTTTACCAAGTGAAGCATAAATGTGAGAGCAGCATCTGTAGTAAAAACACACTACAGACACAGTTACATGCCATAACATATTACTCCCAATCTAGTCCCTTCTATCTCCTTTCTCCTCTTTCTCTCCTGTCTCCCCTCGCCCCAAGTTCTCCTCTACCTGCTCCTTCTTCTCTTTCACCTGCTGCTCCTATTTCTCCTCCTCCCCCTTTCTTCTCTTTTTTCTCTTTCCTTTTTGTTTGAAGTTCAGTTTTATTTCTTGTCATTGACTGTAAAATCTGTCATGAGATCTTGGTTTTGGAATGATCGCCTATACTTTAGAATCCCTTGTCAATCTGAGTATAGATTTCACCTTTCCTAAAACAGTTGACATGCACATAGACATAACAATTTGAGCCTACTCTTGCCACCGAAATAGCTGCTAGGAAATCACTTTGCAGTTTGATTTTGAAGCTGGACTGTGGGTATCTGAGTTCAACCATCCCAAACAAAAGCAATTTTAGATACTCTGCTTCTATTTTATTGATGTGTATATAGGGATGATAATTTGTACTTGTATTTGCATAGATAGTGTATTATTGTCCTAAATGAGCAAGAATAATTCATGTAATGATGACAATGTTTTATAAAATATTTTTGCTTACATAAATTTGTTTTTAGTACTGTTGTTAGGTTGTTAGGTAGCCATGAGTGACAGGAGTGAAGGCCTAGCTTCATAACCATAGATGACAACACCGATAGCCCAACCCATGAGGCTACCTCTTGGCCCTCCCAGAGAAAAACTCACTTTTCAGTACTACATACTGGAGTACAAGGAAATAAATGACCATAGCATGGCAATCGCTTTAGACCAGCAAGAAATGCATGTACAGTAAGGAGTACTCTGATCTTTTCGCCTCAGCTTCATTATACCATCATTATAATGTCATGCATATTCCCGAAAGTTCATGAATCTAATTGTAACAGACTGAATTCTGGGAAGGAATATATGCAGTTAACAGTAGATTATATCACAGCCAACTGTCAATCAAAATGACCTCACACATCAATCAGCTAGCACCACCCTTGTAACCATTCATCATGGCCCAAATATAAGACAGACCACTCCACCTCTGCGAGGCTACAGTCCTCTCCAGTGTAGTCTGTTTCTTTCTTGAAACCTGCTTCAATAAATCTTATTTTTCCTAATCTTTGCTGTTCTATATTCTTTACTGCATTGGCAGGAGGATCGAGGCCCCCCGAGCCACAGGGGCAAAGAGGGACTTAGATCACCTCCAACAGTGACGCTATGTGTTTTACAATTATAACATATTACAGTGTTTATTTAAATGCTTAATAAAAATGTGAATAGTAGGATCGAGCTTTATTCAAATGTGAATTTAAATACAAGAGAGTCAAATTAGTTTTGAATAATTATTTTTGATTTACAAATTGTGATAAAATTCTAGGAGTTAAGTATGCAAAATGTATTTACTTCTGGTCCTAAAACATGGAAATGTTTTTTCTTACATTACCTCAATGTAAGTGCTTAGAAATTAAAGATATTTTCACTCAGATCATACATAAATTGATATGATCATATATTTTTTCCTTTTTATCCTGTTGATGTGGTAGATGGCATTAACTGATATTCAAGTAGTATACCAGACTTTCATAGCTGAAATTAATCGCATTTGGTCATGGGGTATAATTCTTTTTATCACAGTTGAATTTGATTTGTTAATATTTTGTTGAGAATTTTTGCATCTATGTTCATCAGAGATATTAGTAGGTGGTTTTCTTTTCCTTTATTATGATATTTTAATTTGGTTTGGTGGTAGGCTAATATTGGTATTATAAAATGACAAGAATTGTTCTCTTTGCTTCTATTTTTCTGGACTAGATTGTGGAGAATTGGTACAATTTCTTCCTTAAATGTTTAGTAGAGTTCACTAAATAAAACCATCTGGGTTTAATGCAAGTTTATTAATTATAGATTATGTTTTTTAATGAATTAGGCCTATTCAAGAGATCTAGTTCTCCTCGTTTTATGTTTTAATTTGTGTCTCTCAAGAATTTTGTCCATTTCATTTAAAGTATGAAATTTGTATGTGTAGAGCTATTCATAGTATTTCTCTATTATTCTTTGAATGACTAGGAAATAAGTAGTGAGGACCCCTATTTTTTTGTTTTGTTTTATTTAGCTTCACTAGAGGTTTATCAATTTAATGGATCTACCTTTTGGTTTCATCAATTTTCTCTATTGTTTCCTGTTTTCAATTTTATGAATTTCTGTTCTAAATTTTATTATTTATTTTTCTTTGCTTGATTTAATCTTAAATTTCTTTTCTTTCTTTACCTTCCTAAGTTAAAAATTTAACTTCTAATTTTAGATTTTCTTTTCTAATATATGCATTTCTCAAACCATTCTAAAAGCATAATCACATTTCAATTTTCAGTATATGAAACAATTTAAATATATGACAGATGGGATAGATGCCTATATCATTACTGGTTTGATTTAGGCACAGGGAAAAAAAATGTTAAGTTTCAACACTCTTGGAGGACGGTACAGAAGGATCAGAGGAAAATTTCACTTGTTCTGACTTTTAATAATATAGAAATACTTCATATCGTAGACCTGGAATTTATAAAATTATTTCCTCCAAATATCTCATGTTATAGTCAAGGAAACAGACATTAGAGAGCAACTAATAAATTCTAACTATCTCTCTGGTTAGATTGCTATTTACTTAAAATGTTACTACCCTCCTCCACTTCCAAATAAAGTGAATTGTTATTCTGGTCACAGCTATAGGCATGCATGTTTTGTTGTTCTAGATCAACTCTTACTACTTCCATGAAATTTTATCTGATATCTATTATCTAAAATTATTTATTTTATCCCAAATTCTATAGCATTTATATTTGTAATATATTTTTGATTGTACTATAAAAAATAAATTTAACAAAAAACATAATTTGTAATATATGTAATAAAATATATTAATTATTGAAATATTAGAAAAATACATATTTTGTAACATGCTTTCAGAAATTTAAAACTCTAACTATAACAAAAAAATTTTAACATTACCTTGGTAACATGCACTGGCTAAGAGTGCTTCATCTAATATTTATCTTCCATTAACCTATTTCACAAACCTCTGAATTTTTTGGATGTTTACAATGTTTACTTTTTATCACATTATAAACAACACAGCAATGAATTTTATAAATATTTATTAATATTTCCTTGTAATATGTCTAAAATATGAAAAAAGCTCTATCAAGCCATATGCAAAATCCCAGGCTTTAGAAACATAAAGATAAATTCCTTCACCTCCTCATCAAAAATAAATGAATAAATAATAATAATATAACATTTTTACTAGAAACATGAGTTTTTATTTTATAGCTTCGTCAGTACTTAAAACACACTTTCTAATTTAATAAGAAAAATAAATTGTATTATTTTTAATTTCTTGAATTATTGCTGAGTCCAAATGTTTTTTCAAAGTTTTCTGGGCCATTTCTGTTTATGTATTACTCTATCATGTCATTTGCATACTCTCTAATGACAATGTGTTTTGATTAATCACTTTATTTATAATTTTTAAAATTATTTTCTCTTACCATTTTTGTTGGTTACAAGTGCAGGTGTGTATGTGTGGGTGTACATATCTTTTCCAAAATGTATACTCCTGTTTTTATTATGCTGCTTTGCATTGGCCATCACTTTCAGAGCAATGATGACTAATACTAAAGGCCAACATACCCTTGACTGAAAAGAAAGCATCTAGGGTTTTACCACATAATTTAATGTTTGTAATATACATAATTGTTATAATTGTTATAATTGTTATATTAATTGTGTTTTAAAAATCCAAGTTTGATAATAATTGTTCTTTCAAGAATGATGATTGAATCTTTAAATATAGCTTTTATATTGAGTAAAGTAATTTTGGAATTCTTTATTCTCTCGTCTATTAAATAATACTTAAATTGAAGGGTCTTTCCATTACTAGAAAAAAGGCAAATTGCTTATATGTATCACATTTTAACATACTACTAGAATCTTGTTAGAATCATAAATTGTATTTTTTATTTATATCTGTGATTAGGAGTGATCGAAGGGTGTGTGTGTGTGAGATACACTAATTTTTTTGTTTGTTTCATAATTATGAGGACATTTAAACATAAACTGAAAATTTTAAAATATTTCTAAATGCTCTGGAAATATTCAAATAGCATTAGAAAAATCAGTGTCTTGATGAATTGTGTGAGCTAACCTGTGATACCTTCTTGGATTTCTTGTGTTATAATTTTCATTTCTTAGATTTTCTATTACCTAGTAATAATATTTTATATTATACTATAAAATCATTCATTTCACCAAAAATTTTAATTATATTATTATGCATTTGTTCAGAGATTTATTTCACTTAATTTTATTTTAAAAAGTTAATACAAGCATGGGTTTAAAAACGTAAAGAGTACAAGTCACTTTGGCTCACAAGTTCAACATTTCATATCCAGCTTCTCTCCCTATGAACAGAAGTATATCATTGAACTAAAATTTGTTGAAAATTAGATAGACATATATGTATATCACTTGTAACCCAGAGTCTGAGAGCCAAAACTGACTTTTGTCCTATTTAATGACCAACCTTTATTTTAGAAATGAAGAAATGCCATTCAGGAATCAGAAGGGACTCTGCTAATATGAAATATAAAACAGTGTCTTAAGAGTTGGGTCAACATGCATTCCATTTCACAAAAGTGTCTGCTCAACTGCTTAGATGACCCACCATGCTTCTTTTTCCAACTATTTTGGCTAAAGGTAGAGTGAAGAAAATATATTACATTGATGTTTTCTAGTAATAGCAGCCAATCCTGGCCACTGGTGATAAAAAAAAAAAAAAAAATCATGTCCCTTAGATAAAATGTGATAAGAACTTGTGAAAAATGAGTAGAAAAATGTTTCACATTTCAAAAGGTGAATGTTAATTGGAGAAGAAAACACCACAAATTTATCACATATCATTCTATATTATTCTAAAACAATCCTCTTTATTGACATGTATAGGTTTTTCTATTTCTTAACATGATAACAATCTAGGAATTTTGAAGTCTATACTGATTGTCATACTGATGTTCAAGGACTATGGTCACCACCCTTACCCTTCCATGCACGCATATACTGGAAAATATATGAATAGAATGCGTTTTAAAAAGTTTTATGGGGGAAAACTCACAGACAGAAGATCAGCAGGCTGCAAAGGACCCTGTCCTCCTATTATTCTATGGAAAAGTGTGTCAGACCTGGAACATAGCCAACTGCAGGAAAACAACCTTGCTCCACCCCACCCCAACCCCCCACCACTCCTCACTCCGATGGTGCTGCTTTAACTATTTATGGAGATTTTAGGAGAAGGACTGGGAATATCTAGGTCACTAAGTAGCAAGGAGATTTTTCTCTGGCAAATGGAATTGCTGGGAAAAAAGGAACAGTCACAAATCAGACTAGGATTACCTGTACACTGAGATCACCAGTATCAACTGGAAACTGTGATTTTCCATTCAGCCAACTCAAAACTATCGAAAGGTAGAACAAGTGATCTAGGCAAAAGTGTTCCCTTTCCTCACACACAGAATCCATTTCTGTTAATTATAAAAGATATGGCTTTGTTATTTTGTTTTGTTTTGTTCCTGAATTGAGAAACTAACATTCTTTGTTATTTTTACACAGAACAGATAAGGGCATAGTATTATTGTAACTCTTGGAGAGAAAAAAAGTGCGAAATTGTCGCATTTTCCTCTTTAAACAAGTACTTTCTATATTCTAGTTTCTTCCATTCCCCATGTTTAACTAAAGATTTCTACGTTGGAAGTAAATATTTTCAAATGTTTAATGTTTATTTCTGAATTGGCAGCACCTTTATAATGTGTGCATAGTTGTTTCTTTAATAAATATAAGGTCAATTTAATAGAAACAATTTCACACATTTAAAAATAAAGTGTTTTTAGTATCCAAACTTACAAATGTAGTAATTCCAATTTGGATTTGAAAGCTGAGAGCATTTCCTCCAGTACCAAACTGTTTAAAAATCTTTAATTATTTCTCCATATACCTTACAGCATAAATGTAATGGTAAAATAGTACTTAATGGGAATTATTTCTATAATAATTTCTATAGAACATATTATCCGGTGTTTATATGAACATCGATTCTTTCATGTCAATAGAATATAACTTAAGTTGAACAATTCATCAACTAAATGATGCTTAGGTGAACTTAAAAATGGTTGCCTTTAATAATAATGCAGTAAGACTTGAAGGTGATCCTTTTCAGTGGGACACAATATCAATTTTATATCCCTCAAAGTTTGTTAATACAGCTCAAGCTATTATGGAATGAAGATAACTATTATTGTTAATTAAAAGTCTGTACTGCAAAACATTAAGGAAACATTTTGATTCATACTCCTGTATTTAGTTTTGGTTTTACACATGTTTTGGCATAGTCTTTTACTTTTCTGTTAATCAAAATTATCAATTCATATGAGGATTTCCAAACAAAAAACATGTCCTTATTGAGAGATGATGGAGAATGGGAAAGTTTTAAGAATGATTACTCTGCCTAGATTTAAAACAAAATGATTTCAATCTACTCAAACTGATCTCTGAAACTCAAGTATTTGCACAGATTTCAAGATAATGACAGCTGTTCAAAATATTTTCTGTGATAAGAAACTAAAATGTTATTAAAAAGAAAGCAAGAAAATCTATAAAACTCATAAATTTTATGTAACAGAGGGATACAAAGTAGAATTTTATTTATGAGATATTGGTCTTTCAAATCTGGTGACCAAATTTCACTGAACATCTGTATATATGTATATATATGTGTGTGTAAATATATATATAAAATATGTATTGTATATATGACGTATATCAAGCCATTCTTTAATCTCTCTGACTTGCCCTCAACATCTTATAAAACATATATTATTTATTTTTCTTAAATACTTGATAATATTTTGTGACTGTGATCAAGACATAGGACAGATGCAT
>NW_006430723.1:3011759-3026185 GCF_000325575.1 Pteropus alecto | reverse complement strand
ATTAGATTCTGAAAGTAGCTATTCCTTGATTAAATTTTTCTCATTGGCAGAGACAAAGGTGTGGAATTATAACAATGGGTCTTGATATATAAAAATGTTGGAAAACTAACTTTTTTTGTGAAATTCCACCCCTAATTAGCCTTACTGTGGTAGTTAGGAATTTTGAGATGCAGAAAGTGATCATATGGACAAATCTTTTATGTTTGGGCCCTACCTCCTCTAACTGCCCAGAGATTTCCAATTATATCAAATAAATATTTATTCACATATGCTACTTGAAAATAAACACCACTGTCTATAATGTTATTTGATCAGAAAAGTCAGTATATTTTATCATCCAATAAAGAGAAATGTTTTCATACTGCTATTATAATAAAAAAAAATGAAATTATGTAATGAGTTAATAGATTCATGCCATGGGTGCTGATAGGCAAACTGAAAATAAGATTTCACATTCTCTATAATCTTTCACAAGTATTGATTCCAAAAATTACACCGGACAAATAAATCATCTTGTGACATTACATTTATCTCCCCCACAGTCCTAGCACAGTATATTATGTATAGTCATTACTTAATCAAAATGGTGAGCATTTATTGAGTGTTTACATCATGCCAAACATTCTGCTAAGCACTTTAAATGTATTTCTCAATTTAAACCATGCAAGAACTGTGTAAGTTCAGATATTTAAGAGACTAGATATAAATTTACAGAGATTTTATTTTTAAAGAAAAAAAATGTGCATAGAGTTATACCACCAAGAAATGCAGTAGGATTTAAAACTTCTACTATGTGAGTCTAGAGTCCTCTTAATCTATATACTATCTTGACCCTCAGGAAATTATTGTTAAATGACTGATCCTGAAAATGATGTCAGGTACTCCTGCAAGTGTGTGTATGTGTGAATGCGCATGCTAATGTAAGCATTTGTGACGACAGTACTACATATAGCTGGCTGTATTTTTATGATATAATTTTTGAGACTAGAAATCATCAATAAAGAGATTGTACAAGTTCATAATGCTTATGCTTATATAACATACTTTTAAAGTTTCAACTCTCGATCTTTTTAATAACAAAAATGTTTATTTTTAGAAGTTCAAAAATAGAAATTTATGAAATAAAAAATGAAAGTCTCATATAATTCCACTACTCATGTTTTATAAATTTATATATGTTTGTATACAATATATAATATATATTACACATAACTTTTTATTTATATATATATATAAAATGTTATATATTGGAGAACTTACAGTATAATCACCAATCTGTATTTTTTTTTAACAAATTGATGAACATCCTATAAATTCTCCATTGCAACATTGTTTTACCTAACATATTTGGAACATTTATCTATAATATGAAATTATCTTCTACAACTTTTTTCAATATGATATATTGTTCCCTCTTTGAATATGTTAACATTTGATTAGCTTCTTACAGTTTTGTAATTAAGAGGATGGAGAAGAAGATGTGGTGTGGGCAGTCCTAGTGAGACAGCTTGCTTTTTGTGTTTTTTCTGTGTGTAGTCTTGGGAAATCACTGTGGCATCAGGCAATTTCTAATAGCAGTTTTTTTCATTTTGGCCATATTTTCATTTCTAATACATAGTCAGTGACCTTGAAGTTGGTAATGATGAAAGCAGTCTGCCCTAAGTACAGGTAATAAGAGGATGCATTGTCTGTAGAGAATTTTAAAATAATAATAAAACAAAATGAGTTAGCCTTTTAAAAAATCACCATGCACTGGCATTTAAAACAAATTAAGCGATGCAGTATTCTGCTATGCCTGAATGTGGACCCCCACACACATACCCTTTGACATGCCACTTCTTACCATTATAATCATACCCTGCAGCCTACCAAGACAAAAGAAGGGTTGCATAACACACTGTCTTTAAATTTTGTGTACCCAACATCAAATACTTAGGACAGGTTATTTTTCATGTTTACACATACTGCTTAAATTTCTTCCAGTAGGCGTTATGCCTTATCTGTCCCAGGTACAACCCTCTCTTGTATCCCTTCCTTATTCAAATTAAGGGAAGTAGATTTGTTCTCTTATATGGACTTCTAATGAAACTAAGTTCATTTTTAAGAGATAGACAATGTTTCTTATGTCTTTATCTTGTTTTCTCTTTTCCCAGGAATGTTTTGATGTTTGTGATATTAGATATCTGATAGCCACTTTAGGTCCTACCTCTAATACTAATATAGGGTTTTCTTTTCTTATATTCATGGTGCTTTCTTCATTTTAACATTTTTCTAGCAAGGGGCTCCTAGATCGCTATATTCAAATTGAGGTTTTCTCCACCATAACATTTATTTTTTAAATTTATATTATGACCAACACGTGATATAGTTTCATGAACTTAGAATCTCTGTGTAGTTTCAAAACATGTGATGTAATGTCTGATGGTCTCTACGTATTCGGTCAGTTTGAGTAATTGAGTGGTAACATCCAAAGTATAATCTATGGATCATTCATATCAAATTGCCTGGGTGGCTTGATAAAAAGACAGGTTCCTTTACCTATAGAATTGCCATATTTGGAGAGTGGGAGCAGTGTAAAGACAGTTTTAGCAGCATCTTGGGAAGTCTTATACTTCCTACGGTTTCAGAACCACTGACCTGAATTACCAAATAGTGCTTAATTTTAACTAGATTCTCACATATATCTTAAAGTTCTCCACCTGAGTACAATCTTCTTATACTTTCATCTCCTTCTGCTTCACTAATATGAACTGCCTGATTCAGAAGTCGTGGTTAAGTTGCAAGTGTGACAGCTATAGAGGCTCAGTAGGTAAGGCATTCTGGGACCCTCAGGGACTCAAGTTTTGAGCTCTGAAATCCAGAAAGAAAAAGGAGAAGGGAACAGTAACAGCTGGTTGAGTGGTAAGATTTTTCTCATATCTTATTAGCTGATCAGAAAAGTAACACCAGGCTTTTTGAGGTTTCAGTTTAGGTCTCAGTCAGAAAACTATGTCCCGCAGGCCAAATACAGCCCACAGTCTGTTTTTGTAAATATTTTTTATTAGAATATAGCCATGCCCTTTCATTTACTTATTGTTTATGTCTCCTTCCATGTTACAATTGCAAAGTTAAGTAGTTTCAACAAAGACCATCTGGCCAGCAAAGCCTAAAATATTTACTATCTGGCCCTTCATGGAAAAATCTTACCAATCTCAGGTCTAGGCTAATTTTGTACTGAGCATAGTATCAGTTTAAAGGAATAGTTTTATCTTATATTTAGTGAAACAGAAAAGCTATTCAAGATCTGTTTGTTTGGTTCAAATAAAACCAAGAACACAGGTGAGATTCAAGTGTTCTGGAGACTAGACATGGGAAGCTGGTTGAGACTTCAGGATCTCATTGTAAACTAAAAAGATCTTGCATAGAAATGGATGCAAAGTTTATTTTTCATGGTGTTTAATATTTCAACAGCTACAAATTCAGGTGAAGTAAGACTTTCAATGCATTCTAATTAGAACAATTTTCTCACTATAAGTTTCCCTCTTCTGGTTAGGGGTGGGTGCATTACAGGTTTGTCCTTTCGGATGATTATGGGGCTCAGTTGGCCCCTTTGAGTTGGAAAAATCTATAAGCACATAATGCCAGGATGCCACAGAGTCAACCTCAAAATTTTCACCAATTAAAAGATTATGTCAAATTTTTTCCTGGTTTGCATTCTGTATTCCTGGGAATAGATTTTACAAGAAATATGGCATTATGTTTATGGCATGGGCCCTCTTTCTCACCACTGGGTGCAAGTGGTTAGTTTATCTATAAATATTTCACGTAATAATAAAGGAAAGGACAGAGAAATGTTTTATCCCATGGAATTTTTTAGTTAATAAGACATCTCTGCCACCTCGTGAGTCATATCAGGAGCTAAAGCTGATATCAACATCTCAAAGATGCCCAAGGCTTATAGTTGACAATAGCTGAAACTTGAACCAATGACATAGAAGATATAAGCCTGATTAAAATAAAAGTGTATTTTTTTATGGGAAAGATGGTCTTAATGGCAGAATTAGGAAATTCATATCACAAGTGTTTCCAAAACCATATGACTATGTGCCATTGTGAAAAATGTAGATTGTTAATTCTCACATTCAAGGCTACGCATCCTGTTAATAGGAAGTGGGTTAAATTTATGAAAATTTTCTCAATCAGTTCATTTACCAATTGTGGACCCTAAAATGCTGTTAAATCAACTAAAACTATCAGGAAAGTGCAGTCAAATATGATAATCCAAGTTTGTCCAAGATTAAAGCGTAAATTATGGAGTTGAAAACAAAGAATCCTCTTAAAATTATTAAAGTTAGATTTAAAATTTGAGTAGAATTTCTATTAAATTGAATACATTTTCTTGTTATTTAAGATAGTAAAACACTATCTCTTATCTTAAAATTCTTAAATTATGTCTCCTCTACTGAGAGACCAAAGGCCCAGAAATATTATTTGTAATACAAAGAAGATGCTGTCCAGTGACTGTTTTCCTATAATAAAACAAGGAAATATTTTCTCATTATGGAAAGTACAGTTGAAAAAGAAATTGTGTTTGTAGATAAAGTGGGAAGTCTTTCAAAGTAAGTGGAAAAGAAGCCACCCTTAAGACAAGCAGAAAATAAGACTCAAATCTACTTTACTCTCCTAATCGTTATGGTTACACATTTATCATTCAGATTGTCTGCATATTGATCAGCAGAATCACAGAGCCCACTTCTAGTCTGTTAATTGCTCCAGAATTTATTATTTATTTATAAATTGAGGTATAATTGACATAACATATTGTTAGTTTTGAGTGTACAACATAAGAATTCGATATTTGTATATATTGCAAAATGATCACCACAACAAATCTAGTTAACATTCGTCACTCCATTCCAGTTTTATCATTGCTTAATGCTTATAAGTTTACTGTTAAAATTTGAAACAGGTGAAAAGAATTTATTTATGTGCCTTTTCACTTAGTAATTTTTTTCCAGGTATTATTCAAAAAGCAACTGATCTATCATTTGATTTTTGTATTAACACTCTAGGGCTAAAATCATCATTAAATTATGTGTGGCATACTTATTATATTTTATTTATTAATATAGAAAAAATGCTAATATACAGATCTATTCTTAAATCACATCGATGTGTATTCTTCCTCCAACGTGTTGAGATGAAGTAGAACAGGCAGCACATGAATGCATCTGTCTGGTCTATTTGGAGGCACATTGTCAGGAAAACAATGAGGTTGTCCTGACATCTGGGAAACTCGAGTTCATTTTAGCTTCATTAATGATGCACATTTAGATGTTGGGCAAAACAGCCCCTGAATAACTCAGTTACGCTATAAATTAATGGCGATAACAAAGCTCTTTCCAGGAAGACAAGAGAATATGCCTCTAAGTATGCTAGCCCTCGTAATTGCTTGAGTCTGAATTACTTCCATTCACATAGATGAATATACTTCCAGATAGCATTTCATTAATTCCCAATCAATAAACCATTAAAAATATAGAGGACTTTATTAAATAATCCAAATCTTATATTTTCAAGAGATTTTTATTGCTTGTCCTTGTGATAAGCTTTATAATTATCCAGAAATAGAAGAGCTGAACTATATTCTGAATATATTAGTAAAGATATAAACATATGACTCAACTGATTAGGGAATGTTTGTCATTTCTTATTCAAAAATAAACATAAACTCTGGAAGCAATGAATTAATGTTCTATAGTTTTTAGTGGTGTGGAAATCATTTTATCACTGAAGGTTTATTTTATGAGAGACTGCAGCGTTGGCACATGAAATCATCAGCTTGTCTTATATTTGCTTTAATACAAGGACAACTGATCCTCAGGCACCAGTTATGGCCAAACCTAGGTATACTAGTATAGAAAGAGTTTTTTATTAACATTTTGAAAGGGAGGAATAATGTTCAGAAATGCCTTTCTTTGAAATAGTTGCACATTTATTCTGAAGGTTATTTTTTCACATATAATCACTCTCATAATGTTTTACTTACACTTCTATTTATTCAACTAACACAGATATATTGGCAGTGAACAAAAGAATAGCAAAACAGAGTTCCCTACTTCATGTGGTTTAAAGTACAAATATGGCAGAGTCCCTCTTTGAAAACACAGTCAATGGCAACTGCTCTTATAATTTAATTTTTCTTAAGAATTGTGTCAGATCTCAATATTTCCTATTTTTTACATTAAAATACTTTTCTGGGGGAACAGATTTAACTCTATACAGAATGTAGTGTTTTATTTTAACTTTTTGTAAAAGCCATTATTTCAAGATTTGGACAGCCAGATGTTCTAGTCAAACGGATATTATATCAAGCAAACGAATAGTACTGCCTTGATCCATCAAAGAATTCTTTTTTTTTTTCTCTAACCTTTTCAATTCAGGTACAATATTCATGTTTTCAGTTTTAGAGGTTAATAGAATTTCCTTAAACAATTCCCTTTACTTTGAATTAGATGGAGTTTGGAAGCTATAAGCATGGATGATTTTTCTGCCATGTGCTTTGTTCAACTGAGCTGCTTAAGCGTGAAGTTATGTTGTATTTGTGACCTCTTCTTCCCAATATCTGAAGTGAAGAGACCTGGTGGATATGCCTTCAGGTATACATGAGCTGAAATGCTGTGCTACCATAAAGGCCTTCAAGGTGACATTTTATGATATGCTTCTCAATTATTCTTCAGAACTATAGATTGCTCTTACTCTGTCTGTCTGTTTGTTTGTTTGTTTGTTTTGGCAAAGCTGTTTAAGAATTACTGAGCACTCGTGGATATGCTTAGAAATATGGGAGGGCTTGCTTAATCCTTTTCCCATGGATTGCCATTATTACTCTCTATTCATCATTTGAGAGTCCACTTCTCTTTGCTTGCATTTTGGCCTCCACTTTCACTAATTCTTGTCAAGCTGATGCCTCTTACTGCTGACTTCTTATTGTCGATTAATTTTACATCTTTTCTATCTTTTCTTTTTTTTTTTACTTCTTTTACCGTGGCTCATAATTTTGGCCATAATGGGACTTAGTCTACAATCTTGACCAGTCAATGATGATGAAACAGTTATATTTTCTATGTTTTTCTAATATTGTTATCTTAAGTATTTTATATCAAAAATAGCATATTTACAATATCACAAGGTGATTTCAACTATCTCAACATATTCAATGACGACAATTCTGTTAGATATGAACAAATGATCACAGTGGCAGGGAAATAATGCATTTTACAGATAAATTCACTGAAACATAAAGAGACTGTATATAAGGGGAGGGTCTGGGATCTCTCCACATTATGTGGTCACTGAGCATCACTATTTCTCTGCTAATAATTTTAGCACATTTTCCAGACCACTCTCAGCAGCTAAGATTCTTTTCATCCATCAAGTCTGGCTGAAAATGTTATCTCTTCTATGAAAAGATCTGTGAACTATTCAAGCAGAAAGAATTGTTTTTTTCTTTGGGTTGCTTTGTTCCAGCTCCTAGTAGAGTAGATTTTCACATTATATTATATTTAGTTGTACATGGCTCTGCATCTACTTTATTGGTAATTCTATAAAAATGAGCCTGACTTCTTCGTATTTGTATCCTAAATGTTTAACACAGAGACAGAAACTTAATAACTATTCATTTACTTGAATTCGTTTTTTAAAATTGCACCCAGATTCAATGTTGTATCCAATAGCTGAGGATGCCTAAGAACCAGAGAAGTATTGGTTAATGCATTTTTATTAGCTAAAGCACTGTTTATTTTTTCCCAAATCACCCTATTTCTCTTAATTGTATGAAATGGCTTAATTTGGGTATAAATATGAAATATTCACTATAGAGAACTGAGCTCATCAATCACTTAAAGCAAATATGGCTTTTGTAAATACTTAGTCACCACAGGCTTCAAATTTCACACAGATAGCTTAATTTAAAACCAGTAAAATATTTTAAATCCACCAAATATCATGTATCCTTTACCATAAAATGTATTAAATCTAGTTATGATTAATGGCATTATTATGAGTCCCAAATCTCATTACTGAGTATTTCTGAATTTACTTGCAGTTCAATGTTTAAATATAGTAAGATTAAAACTATTCAATGACTCCTTATAACTTGTGGCAAATCATTATTACTTCCTTCAATTGCTATTGTAATATTATTAATCATAATGAATTCCTTTGAAATTCAGGGGAGCAGCAATTTATTATTCCATATGCATCTCCACTATAAATTAGCTCTAGTGACTTAACTGCCTAAGAACTATTATTAAGTTACTATATAACATCTGCAGAATCATAATCAGACCAAGGAATTGATTCCAAATGAAATTACCATGGCCAGTTCTACTGGAAATTAAAATCAGATAAATGAAAAAGATGAGACATTCTAAAATAAACTATTTCTAAAAAGTGTAGGATTATTAAATTTCTTTTGCAAATAGTTCCAATAGACTTCAATGAGAAAAGATTAAAATGCAAAGACATTTATCTTCACCTGACAAAACCCAAGAGAGTTCAGTCATGTAGATTACACACATCTCTAGTCTAATTAAATGATGAAAAGGATTTATGGGTACAATAGGAATGTAACCCCAAGGTATATTTGTCATCACCTTTATCTGTAAAGTTTCCTGCTTACAATAACAGCAAGTAATGAGGGTAGGAAGAAACAAAGGACCGTCTTGTCCCTCTTGTCACTGAATGGATTTTCCACTCTGCAATGTGGGTTACTTGCTGGTGCTGTGCAACTTGCAGCTCACAGTATTTGGGGACTCTGTCTCAACTCAAAGCTTCCCTCCTTTCTATCCTGCTGTGAATAAAATAGATTGAAGATCTACAAAATGAGAAAACTACAAAAGCCAACTCATGGTACTAATTTAAAAAGATGCTCCAGTCCAAGGCATGAGGGAAGAATGTATATGTTTCCCAGATAAGTTTGAAGAGTCACCTTTAAATTCCCTTTTTTCTTTTGATTTGGTCTTTAATAAGACTCTAGTAAAAATGTGGCTATTTTTTCTAACCTAAGGATAAAAAAAACTTTTAAAGTCAGGCACAAATTGTACTGATTGGTGGATGTATTTTATTAATTATACTGCCATCCTTTTCTAATAAGCAGCTGTCCTCTAAAGTAAGTTATCAAAATTAGAATGCTGTTTATATGTGTGTAGTATGTGTGTCTGCATGCTTGCATGCATGGGTGTGTGCATATGTCTATGCATTGTCCATGTGTCTGTGTAAAGAAGTCTCATTTCTCAGTTTTATCTGTAAGTTGATTGATTTGGTCTTTAATAAGACTAGTAAAACTGTGGCTATTTTTTCTAACCTAAGAATAAAAAAAACTTTTAAAGTCAGGCACAAATGGTACTGATTGGTGGATGTATTTTATTAATTATACTGCCATCCTTTTCTAATAAGCAGCTGTCCTCTAAAGTAAGTTATCAAAATTAGAATGCTGTTTATATGTGTGTAGTATGTGTGTCTGCATGCTTGCATGCATGGGTGTGTGCATATGTCTATGCATTGTCCATGTGTCTGTGTAAAGAAGTCTCATTTCTCAGTTTTATCTGTAAGTTGATTCCTTGAACATACAAACATTAAGTAGATAAGATGGGGTTAGGCCTCAAGTAAGGTTTGAGTATTTTTGATATGATATTGATAAATTAGAGTTTTATGAAACACATCATTGTTTTCATAAATATTGTACCTAGTTTAAAAAAAACAATTCTTTAGAAGAATTCCGGCTTCAAATCCAAGCTGGTCCACTTTATAGGATTTGTTATTCTAGGCAAGTTATGGATACTATTTAATTCAGTTTTTAACTTTCTCATCTCTAACTGGGAGACTATTAGTTACATATATAGTAGTTTACTATAGCCTGGGGATCACTGAATACTTTCAATAAATATTATTATTAATGTATCACTCTCTTTTATTCCTTCTGATTGATTTTAGTTGACAAGTACACTTAGTATTTTGAGTTTCAATTTTTCTATCTCAAATTTCAACATTTTTTTTTGAAATTCACAGATTGTAAATGAAGAGTTCAAAATCCTTACTCCACTCATCCTAAACTGGTGATTCCATCCCACTTATAAACTCAGTTTTATTTATCGTTCTAACCATTTTATACTTCTTGATATATGAGTCTATAATTCTTCTTTCCTTTCAGGCCTTCCTAGTTAAATTGTAATCTTTTCCAAGAGAAGTACTTGATCTTTTGTTCTCTTCTCCACCTGTGTATGACAGGTGTACTTCATTTGTATATAAAAGGACATATTTTAAATAATGGTACATAAATAAATTCATGTATATTACATGATGGTTCAAGTCATTTTTTAAAAAAATTAATAAAACTTTATAGGAAAAACTAACCTCTTTTTCATGTTGTATAATTTTGACGATTATGGATAAAATTCTTACTTTGAGTTAGCAAAGCATTTAACATTTGTTATAAGCCTACTGTGTTGCTGAAACTGGCCAGGCTTAATGTATTCTGTTTTATTTATTTCTTCAATGAAGCTAGCTTTACAAACATTATTATCCTAATTTTAAAGATAAAGAAATTTATTTCAGAAATAATTACTTGCTAAGTTCATTCAATATTAGAAAGTGACAGCTACCCAATGTATACGACTCTTTAGTGTATGTTTTTACTACTTTAGTGCTAAAATTTCTTCAAAAACTAAAGTCTTAATTTGCCTGTGTATCTAGTCTATAGCCTTATTTCCAAAAACATACAAGAATACTGGACATGTTCTTTCAAAGAAAGGAAGAATAGTTTTTTCTATTTCTGATATATTTGTTGTCATTTGAATTTGTTTTTACACTTATGCCTTAGTCTGTTCAGGCTACTGTAACAAAAATACCATGGATTGGTAGTTCATAAAGAAAAAAAATTATTGCTCACAGTTTTGGAAGCTGGGAAGTCTAAGACAAAAGTACCAGATTTGATGTCTTGGAAGAACCCACTTTTCTATTCAGAACTACCCACCGTTTTTCTCATTGTGTTCTCATATGGTAGAAAAGGATGAAGCTGTCTGGGTGTCTTTTATGAGGGCACTGATCCCATTCATAAGAGATCCGCCCTTATGACCTAATCACCTCGCAAAGACCCCACCTCCAAATGCCATCACAAGTTTCAATATATGAGTTTTAGAAGACATAAGCACTCATTCTATAATGTTATAATGATAATGCAAAAGTTAAAAAAGTGTCTTAATTTGTAAACATATGCTTATATCAGTCTCATTTAGGTTGATTAAGACTGTAGTTTCTTTAAAATATTTACTCCTTGAAAAGCTTTCTACCATCTTTTAGAAAAATATTTAAGTCTAAGAAAAAAATTGACTACTAAGGCATACTTTTCCATGTAGACAAGATACAGTGTGCCTACATTTATGAAACATGGCAAAATATTCACTTTAATAACACGACTTTGAGATTTCAGGTAGAAATTTTAAAAGTTAAACTAGCATTATTATTTTTAAGAGGAACCCTTAGTTTTAAAGAGAAACTGATTGGATGGCAATCATGAAAAGGAATATATGGATTTCTTATCACAATTTTTCAATTGTAAATATCACTATGGTTGCATACTTGAATGAATTCAAAGTCAAAGACCAGTTGTGCTTTTTTGATTTAAAATACCCACTGTCCTGTAGTGCTTTTTGAGAAAAAAAAACATATATATATGTATATATATATATACTCTTTATCATCACTCAAAATATGATTGCTTGACATATTTCATTTTTTACTTCAAATTGTTTTCCACTTACACTAGTCAATGTTTTATTGTTTTCCTGTTTTCTTTGTTCTTGAGATTCATTATAAAAATTTATAAAAAAGATTACATTACAGATATGCAGATCTTTTTTCACTGCCTAATAGATATTTAAGTTAAAATGTCTTTGTAATCAGAATGTTGCTTCTCATTCAATGGAAAGCTATTTAATATTCTGTATTACAACATAAATTCTCTTTCTGCCAGCAACCACATTGCACATTTGCCATGGCAGTTTACTCTTCATTTTCACCAATATTGCCCCATGCCTTGTAGGGCCATTTTCAATCTGCTAAAATAAAACATGATACATTTTATGGTGGTGGCATTTTCACAACAAATGTTTCTGCACTAAAAAAGTTGTTACTCAGAGACCAATAAATATATATTAAAGTGAATCTTACTTTCCCCGGGAAAACATAAAAAGTGTCATTTAGATATACTAGTTGCTTTATCTTATGAACAATTTCCTTGGAGTTGAAGTTACTTGCATATTCTATTTTCTTTTTATAAAATAAAAGGAAAACCATTAAGAATTGCACTGGGTAAGATTATCTTTAGTTAATTATATTTTATTTGTAATAACCTATGCATCCTAATATCCTGCTATTTACTACAGCCTGGGATAAACCACACACCTGTCCTAAACCTAAATTAAGGTTTTGAAATCCTCAAATCTGAGTAATGGCTCCACTGGGTGATTTCTACATTCTGCAGGCTACGTGGCCTCTTGTCACAGTCCTGGACTCCTATGACAACCTCCCAAGTAAGCTCCATAGAAACCCCATAATTTATAATCTCCTGTCTAATTCCTGAGCTGAAGAACATTCATAAAGGACCCCAAGTAATAGACTTGCACTTTTACAAATACATGATGTTGATTATCTCTTCCTTTACTGTGAAGATCTTTTTACTGGCCTTTGATAAATTTTCTGCCCATTCTTCTAAACTCTAGGAGCACCTAGAAGAGTACTTCTCTGTTAATTAACTGAATACTCTATAATCATAATAATAATTTCAGTAGATAAATATGACTGTACATTGAGACCAATTTGAAGACAATAACATTAAGCTTCTTTCAGCTTTATTTGCCTCCCACGAATTCCTATCTGTAGGTGAAACTACCCACACTTGCTTTGTGATAAGGTGTACTATTTGATTCTCATAAACAATGTATTTGCCTCTGCTCATTTGTTTATCAAATATCTGCTAGGTTATTATTACTTCTCAGGCATTGGGTAATCACTGGAGACACAACTCGAGACAAAACTGTTATGTCTCATCAGTTTTCAGTATTTTTGAACAAATAAACAAGTAGGAAAAGAATTAAATACAATGTTGTAAGCACTATGAGGAGAAAATATAGTACTGTAAGAGCCTCTAAGAAGAAATTTCATGCAGCTTTGAGTGCCAGGGAAGGCTGCCTGAAGGAGGTGGCATGGAAGTATGAGCCAGTAGTAGAAGGAAGAGGAGCTAGGAAAGTATGAGTGGTGTAAGCATGTAAAAGGAGGTAAGAGCATGCATGAAATAGAATAAAGGTTAGTATGACTGGAATGTACAGGAGTGAAAAAAAAAATGAGAACTAAGAGGCAAGTGAGGGCCTGTCATGAATGGCATCAGAGGCCACACTGACAGTTTAGGCTGGCGAGTGATGTGATCATATCTACTTTAGGTGGCTCAGTATAGAATTTAAATTATTGATAGGCGAGAAATCAGGAGGACTGGTGATAAAGCTATAGGAATAATCCAGGCTAGAGAGAATAATGGCACTAAGTTAATGGCCCCTAAGTATGAAAAGACATGGATAGATCAAGATGCTTAAGAGAGAAGCTGTAAGGTATTTGGTGTGTGGGCTTCTGTGTAAAGGAACAAGACAAGAAAGACATTAAGGCTTAAACAAGTGAATAGATTAGAGTGCTTTTCATTGAAATACATGATAGAGGAGGAGTAGATTTGAAACAAAAGTAGTACATTCATATTGTGGTGTTTGGGGATTAGATTTCTGGAAGTCATACAATTGAAGTCATCTAAAAGGCAGTGGAACGTAGAAGTCTGGAACTCACAAGAATGTTAAAGCAGAATCTGGTCATTATGGATAGAGGAATAAATTATAATGATACAGTACAGATCATAAATATAAACACCTCTTTATGGCATGATTACTGTTTTCAAGTAATCATTTGATCAGGTGATGTTCAAACCTGGCTGCATATTAATCATCAACGAAGCTTTTACAAATATTGATGTTCTGGCCTCATCACAGAAAAAGTAAATCTGAATTTGGGAATTTAAGGTTTTGGGGATCTAGGGATAGTTGTAACAGCTTTCCAGGAATTCTATATATAGAGAGAGCTAAAAACTACTGATCTAGAGTTGATCTACTGATTATCATTTTATGGTATTTCATGTCTCTATATTTACAATTTCAAAATTTTATCACCTAACTTCTTTTTCAGTGAAAGGGAAAGGACCAGTTCACCTATCTTTTATGACTAATAATATGTGATTTAGAACTACTTATGTAACATGTAGTCTTAATCACTGGCAATATTAATTCCCTAACTTTACAAAATATCATATATTTTTATGAATACATTCATCTTGGAACTAGAAGCCATAAGAC
>NW_006430723.1:2912357-3010910 GCF_000325575.1 Pteropus alecto | reverse complement strand
ACATTGCTAAAAGATTTAAATCTCTATTCTGATAAATGTGGAAGTTTTCAGAATTTGAATATTCATCTAGTAAGTGGGGTATATGGGGAGTTTCTAGATTTTCTAAAATGTTTATGTTTTACTGTAACAAACCTCAGAAATAAGTCTTAATAGATCAATAGCTTACTCTAATTTAGATTTTCTTGCTCTTTTCTTAGTGGCATGTCACTCCTCTGTTGTCACTTATCATATCATATATTTGTTTTTTGTTTGCTTTTTGTTCCTGTTCTTCTTTTGATTACCTACCAAATAGCTTCCTCATTAATGGATTGAAGTAAGTAAAGAGATATAACTTATCTACAGAGTTCTGTAATCCATGGGCCTCAGGGAAAGGTTATTAGAGAAGATCACACACACACCTACCATTTCCTGAAATCTATCCTAACACAGTTATTGCAATACAGATTTCTTCAGAGAGATGTAGATACAGAGATCACTAAGAAAGAAACATTTTATTCCTTGTTTTCATGTGGACCTAAATCTTAGAGGCTAGTAAACAGAGTTGGACTCCAGAATAAATAAAAAATTTATGTTGAAGAAATAGGCCCCATGTCTATGCTCTAATAGACCTGCTTCTCTCTTCTTGTATTGTATCTATAAGACTTTCTTACCATTTTGATGGCAAAGAAAAAGTCTAAGTAAAAAAAAGAGGGGGAGATATATTTTTCCTTAATATTCAGTACAGAGGTGGTCTAAATTATCTGTCACAGGCCTTAAGAGGCATATCTCAGAAAGCAGGAAGCTCCAGGCCCTTTGATTATCCCCATATTCCAGCAAGGAGAAAGAAAATGACCATAAAGCAAAGGGCTTAAATATATTAGATCTGTATTATATCTTAAAATTAAAAGCTCTCCACCTAAAATTAGAATATAATCAAAATCCTTAATCAAAATTCAATGTTATCAATATTTCTACTTTAGAGTAGAGGGAGATCAGAAAATGAAATGAGCAGAATAAAAAGCCCTGAGCTCTTCATAGACGTCAACAAGATAGTAATGATAAAATAATAGTAAATTTATCATTATTGTTATCATTATTATTGTAATGATCAATAATATTATGCATACCTTTTGTGCTCTCATCATGCACTAGATGCTATACTTAAGGTTGCAAATAAATTATTTCCAGTAAACCACATGTGCAAAGTAAGGCCAAATGTGCTCTATGCCCAATGCTTAAAATATATAAATTTGTGAATATTTTGACCTTTATCATTTAGAAGGTTTTTCACCTTACATTTCCTCTGAGTTTATGTCTAAATGAGTAGAATGCCAAAAGTTTTAACACAAAAAAATGTAAGAATATTATCTGTATAAGTACTTAATTTTCTATGTATAAACATATGAAACTTTTGCATCGATACATTTACATGTTAAGAAAATTTAAATACATTTAATAGTTTGTCCTATAAATATATAAAATATAAAGTATAATTGACTAATAATCTATTCGAAATCAATGTTAATGCAAAGTGAAATAAATTCATAAGTGGACCTTTGGGGAATCCAGAAAGGCATAAAATTTACATATGGAAATGACCTTACATCTTGTATACTTTATGATTTATAAATAAATAAACCGATGACAAAAAGATAACTATATTCATAATGTCATAAATATATAAAAAGACAAAAGATCACCACACTTTCAAATATTTCTTTGATCACACATAAATGCAAAATAGAGATGGTATATAGCCCACCTATTCAATGACAACAGTGGAAAGTGTAACTTCCATTACATGAGGATCTATTGCAACTAAATTTGATTTTTATTATACCGAAAGAATAGTTTTAGGCATAGTCATTTTTGTAAATCACAAATATACATCTTCATTAATATTATGTTTTATTAAGCAAATTTAATTTATAATTTTCTTTTTATTTTTTACTTTGTGAATTTCTTCATCTCAAATTTACACATCAGTTCTATACTGACATAAGGCAGCTATTGTATGAATGTTTCTGAAATACTTGAATAGACCAGATGACAGTCTTCATCAGAAAGAACCCTATGATACTCCTTGACTATTAATATACTTGGAGTCCAAAGGGCAATACAAAAACTTCTTCACTGTTCCTCTATGATTGCTTTTTGTTCTTAGCTGACTTAGCTTAAGATGACACTTAAATTTCCTTCTCCCTTGTAAGCATGTGTTACTCTGTCCAACACTTGGCTTCATCTTCTCATCCACTATTAATTTTATCCTATTTCCTATTGTCGTTCCTTAAGCCTCAAGTTCTGTCTCAAACCCTTGGCCCATCCAAACTGCAAACGCCATTTTATCCTGACTCTACATTCTTTATCCTAGGTGTACATCTTGGGCAAAAAAAAAAAGATATTTCTCTTGTTAACTTGGTGGCTTAATTTTAATGCATTATTTTGCTTAAAGAATCTATTCCTACTGGGAGTAAGGATAGAAAGGGGGCAATGGGAATAGATGGAATACAGAAATGTTGTTCATCTTTTCCCTTGTTACAGGACATTTAGATTGATTCTAAGTTTTCATTATGATAATCTATTCCCTCTACTACTAGCAAAATAGAACTGTATTATCCTCATAGTACCTGTGGCACAAATAATTCTATAGAGCAAAAATGCCGAAGTTGTTCTTAAACAGTTAATGCCAGCAGAACTCCTAAACCTACTCCATAGATACATTTAAAGGATCTATAAATATCTGCTCCATAGAATAACAAACTATTAAATGCTAAATCCACTGTTGCTCTTTCTCCTCCCCCAGGAGTGTCCTTGCTGGGATCCTCTGTGATACAGGCCAGATTCTTAATATTGTAAGAGTATAGGGCAGTATATACAAACTTAAAAAATAAAATAAAATAAACGCATGATAAAAATGAGACATTTTATGATATAGATAAATAAAATATGAATAATCTAAAACATTTTTGCCATTTGCTTTTTCTAGTAAATTTATTTTAGATATATTATGAAAGAGACTAATGTCTTTCAAAAATGTTTTCATAATAGCAATCTTGTTCTAAGACCTCTTCCTGCAAAAAAAAAAAAAAAAAATTTAAATGCTTAGATTTTAAATCTAAATTTGATTAATTTTAAAATCATGGAAAATGAGAAAAATTCTGTTACTCAAAATATAATACATTTTGTTCAGTGAAGCTCATTATAATCTAGCTCATTAATTCACATATGCAAACATATAATGTGTCAAATTACATCTCCCAAATGTAACTACAAAAAAAAAGTTATGAGGAAGATTTTTATAATAAAATTATGTAACCCATAAATTAGTAAAATTGTTCTAAAAGATACATTATAATTTGCGATAGAATTTTTATAATAATTTATATTATTTTGTTTTTGAAATTAAGAAATGTCATAATAGTTTTATCACAGCTTCTAAAATATTATCAGTGTAATACTCTGACAAATGCTTAACTTTGCCAGACAGTTGAGGCCAAATGGAGTATTTTTGATTAGTGTAAAACATCAAGATTAATCTTCGAATTCTCTCTGGGCTTGCCAAATAGATGGAGTTATAACTGAGGAATGTTAGGGGGAAAAAATCAAAACTGTTGAAATGAACTGAAACATGCAGCCATCAATCAATAGAAATTTTCTTTACCAGAAATAATTTTATAAAGTAATACAAATTGAGAGGAACGGCTCATTATTGGATTTTTTTTAAATACTGGGGAGGAAAAGATACTCATGAGAATATTAATGAAGTAAAGCCAATTAAAAGCTCCCAAATGTTAAATAAAATCAACATGTTTTCCTTACTCCTTTATTGCCTATAAGTGATGCTTTAATTCAATACTTTACTATTCAAGCGGTATTAGAGTTATGTTTTTAAAAAAATATTAAGTAATTTGATAAAAATCAATAAAATCAAACTATCATCTTGCATGATGCCTAAATTGAAATAAAGAGAATTATTTGATGCATTAGGAAATTCAGGTTTAGAAAAAAGAGAGTTCCATCCAATGATCAGAAATCAATGACCACCACACTGATTCTGGTGCCCCTTTTCTCATCATACCAATATTAGGAAAGCAGTTATCGAAGTTTTATACTGTGTCTTTCACTAGAACTTCCTAGAAACTCCATCTCAATTATTTTCTTATTATCACTAAATGACTGAGATTTTGACATGTAACAGATAGTCGCTTCCATAAATATATTTGCCTTGTGTATCATATTTGTGGCTAAAGGCTTTTAAGTTAATGTTTGGTCTATAAACCAGGAGCATCTTTCACATTATGTTCTATGTAGAATTGCCCCCTCATAGTTGAGCAATGTAGTGAAAATACCAACAGTGCTTCTATAAATCTTCTGTTCAACTCTTAGACTATGCTTATTAAGGTCTTTTTATGACTTCATTTTGTCACTGACACCATGGATCTACTGATATTATGGTATATTTTCATATGCATTTAATTGTGCCGTTGAATAGGACATTTACCAGCGACTATGACTGCAAAGTTTTATCATACACTAAGTGCAAACTGGTCTGAAAGAAACGGCTTCCCATTGCTTAGATTTGGGTTACTAGCTACTCAATGCCATTTTATCTTGTCTTTTCTGCTCTTGAATGCTAGTAAATATGCACTGAGACCATTCACATTGTTTATGTTATTCTTACTTTCATATTCTTTTCTATTTTTAGTGAAACAATATTGAATTTAGACAGTTTGGTAATCAACATATTTAAATAAGAATTATATCTAGGGTCACATCTTTATTTTTTTTCCTTAAGGTTATGGTATTGATAAGGGAAATATCCAACTACTTTCCAGAACTTAATTTTGATTATAAAATCATAAATGTAGCTTTTCAGTCTTGTAAGATTAAGCTAGTCAACAATTTAATACATTATTTGTTTCTACCATCTGAGTAAATGATCATACAATTCAATCATTCACACAGTCACTCAACAAAAATTTAGTCAGCATCTGCTTTTTGTAAGACACACTATAAATCACCTGTCTGCTGGTGGGAGCAGTGTGTGCTGGAACTTGCTCATATCAGCACAGGAGATCTGATTCTGTGCATCTCTTTCTAACTCCATGTTCAATGACATGTTGATACCTTGAAACCATCTGTGGTGGGAACATTTATTCTCCACAACATTGTAACTGCTACAGTCAGGGCTTTTTTTTTCTGGCCTAGAGAACCGGTTGTTAAACATTTACCAACACACCACTAAATGGATGTCTTGCAATAACTATCTGAGGTGCACTAATTTGAATTTTACAAATGGGACATGTAAGATTCCAAAATTTTAGTTGGCTTGCCCCTAGTCCCAACTGTTATGTATGTAATTGGGTTGAAGTGCAGATTTTCAGACTCTAAGTCAATTACTTTTTCATCCTTTACCAAGTTATTACTCTGTATGAGTAAAAAAAATAACTCTTGTAATATTGTTTATCTCAATGATAAAGTTATATAAGTGTGTGTGGGTATCTCATTATTATATTTAAAATAATTAAATTGTAGTGACATTTCTGAAAGACAGAAATCCAAGTTTATTTTCATAAGATTTTTTTTAAAGTAGAGTTCTCTATTTCCACATAATGTAGACTCTTGCTTGGAAAACTGAAGTCCTGATGCAAAGTGAACACTGGTAAATCAATGTAAATGTTATCGACATCTCGACCACTGATTTGAGGATATTATATCTCAGCATAGAAGTAAGTACCTGCATAGGGCAGAATATTGTCAATATGTTTAAAACTTTTACCTTTAATATTCCAGAAGAATAGGGAATGGAAGCATGTAAATTTGGAATGAAGGGTTACATTTTTCATCAATTTTCTCAGAAATGTCATGATTGCCTCTAAAACTAGTATTCCTGGGTGAACTAATAGAACTCAGAAGGGATAATTCATTGATTCTGACACTAATGCTGTGCTCAGAAATTTCTCCCCCTCTATTTATTTAAGTCATCAATCTCTGATTCAGTCAACACCTTGTAACTGAAGAGAGATTTATCTGGCAGCTTTCAATCAATATAATGGATATTCCTAGTACGCCAATGGATTAAACCCTGCATATGATTATTTTAAAGTGTGATATCCTAGAAGGAATGCAATTATTAATACCAGAGGATAATTTTAGTTATAAATTATAAAAAATGATAAGTACTCCTCTCCTTTTACATCCCTCAGTTCTATTTATCTTCCTTTGTTTAAACCAAATAGTTAAATATGTAAAATTTGATTCTCACTGCAGTACTAGAAAAGTGATCAGCCTCTTCGCATAGATAGCTATTTGTATGACAATAGAAGGATAAAAAGAATGCCTATTTTGGGACATAGGAAAACAGTTTTAATATGTGCTAATTTACAGGTTATACACCAATTTAATGGGATAATATACAACTTTATTGTTTGAGAAAACATATCTCATTGATTACTCACTGATTACTTTGTTATGAGATTCAGATGAAAGGAACTGATGATAGTTCATGGATTTTCAAAATATGCTGTTTAGATATATTTGTCACTTATCATAAGTTGAATTACTGTTGTGTTCAATGTTATTTATCTTATTAGCAAAATTTTATATCAAAAAAATTGAGATTTGAGAAGTTGAAGAATATGCACATACCTCAAAATATTTTTCTACATAGACTTCAACAGATTGTGTGAAGTTCTATCATGAAATTAATCTAAGGTAAACATTTTCCTCTCTTTATGTATGTGCATAAATAAACACATGTGTGTATATATATGTATGTATAGAGAATGTAACTATGTGTATATGTATATATAGCATGTATATGTGTATATTTCTTTTTCTCAAAAGGCAGATACTCCAGGAAATTAATATAGTGAGCCACTAACATATTAGTATGAATTAGCTTGCTTCCTTCACCACCACCAGTCTCAGAAAAAAACTTATAGCTTCCTTTGATAAAGGAAGTGACATTTCACATAAAGAAAAAAAGCCAAAAGAAGGACTTTATGTCCAATTGTGGACTTAAAAATAAGCATCATCTGTTTTAAAATTTGGCATGTTCTGGCTATATCTATCTGATGTAGATTTTAGATGATTATCAAAGAATGATAGGCTTTTCAGACCTGGTAGTGAACTTTGATAATAATCTAGAAAATATCTTTCTATTTACAAAGGAGAAAACTGAGGTCCAGAATACAGACTGAATATAAAAGGAGAATGCATTTCTCCTCCCTGTAAGAATACTCTTATGCACATTATTTCCACTCACATTTTTTTGTAACAATTTAGTGCAGTGGTAAAACCTAGTTATGAGGAAAATGGGGAATGTCTTTATTATAGTGTGACTACGGAACCAGATACAAGTTAAAGATTCTATTACTAAGGAAAAGAAATGCATAAGAATTATTGGTGAGGGATGACAACTATTTCTCAACAGTTGGTGCTTTTACTACCCAAATAATGGTGGTCATCACATACATACACATATCTGTCCTTTACCTAAGGAACTAACCTCAAGGTTGTAGTCAATTCATGTTTTCAGCTCAAAATCCAGCCACTTGGGATGAGGTCACATCTAGATGTGTGCCCCATGGCTCAAGATACCTGTTTCTCCCTCAGTCAATTTACAGTATTAAAGAGGCACAGGAATAACACAATAAAATTTATTTTAAACAAGGGGAAAATGGGAATAACACAGTAGGCATTATTATTGTTATGGTCAATTCCAAGGTTAAAGAAACTGGAGCCAAGAATCTTGTGGAGACATATTTTTGAGTCTTAAGTCATTTTTTTTTTTTACCCATTAGCTTCTCTGCTCTGTCCATCCTTCTTTCTCTCAATCTAATGAAAACTATCTTGATACTGAAATTGTTAGAATTTGAAGTGTGTTAATTAATCATAATTCCCTCACTTAATGGTTCTGAATCATTTGAAAACTACCATAAGAGTAAGATAGGTATCAAAATATCAGCTTTATGGATGGTAAATCTAGACTGAAGAAAGTGCATTCGATTTAAGTTCCAAATGGGGTTTTTATACTTTCCTCCTTTAAATCAAGCCATACTGATCAATCTGCTGTGATAGATGGATCTTTACAGAACATATGTACCTAACAAGACAATTAGATTTTGTCCATCCAACTCTGAGGACAGTGAGGAGTTTTCTTGATCAATGGAAGAAGAGCTGAGAGGCATATAAGTTATGGGCACCCCAGAGAACCTTGCCCCATACTCATGAATCAAAGAAGGCATTGGTGGGAATATCAAGAACAACAGAACAAAAGGCCAAGGCAAGGAATTATGGGGATAGAAAGAAAATGGTTTTGCCTATTCCATTTTAATTGATAAAGAAGTTCAGTATGTTTTTTAATTAATTTTTATTTACAAAGAAACTTTTTCTCTTAATTATTTCTCTTCCTCCCTCCCTCCCTTTCTCTTTCCCCCTCATTAGTTTTATTCCATAATTCTATAGCCTTTGGGTTACATAGATAAGATACTTCCATAAAACACATTTGGGCATATTTTTCAAACAAAAGTCAAACAGAGTCTATGAGCTTCAAACAATGCTGACAGAAGTAGTATAAATATCACTAGGGATGGGTTGAAAAGGTTCCTTTTGTATATTTTAAATAAGTTGTCTGCCATTAAAAAACTGTAAGAAAAATAAAATTTTTATTTATGTTTACATAAAACATTATCAAGAATTTTTAATGTTTTCTCATCAATTCATCACAGCACCTCTTAAGTAGCTATATAACATTGGCCATTGTTTTCCATACTAGGAGACTAAGGACAGGAAGGACAATGACTTTAGTGAGGAAGACAATCCAGACTTCTAAACCTGGCCCTCTGATTTCATATCCCTTGCTCTCTCTACTACAACATGCTGAAGTCACTAGTGAAAAAGCACTCCATATGTCACACAACATGCCATAAGATTGTCCAACTATTCTGAAGAAAACTCCCAAAGAAATCAATGACCAAGAGAGAATTGCAGAAAGCAGATGGTGTCAACAGCATACTTCTGGTGTGGCATCTGTGGTTACTTCTGTGCCTCTACATTGGATTGTACTTACATCAAAAGAACCAATATGTGCAGAAAGAAAGAAAATAATAAAATAAGAACAAAACTTTCAGCACAGGCACATTTACTAATTATAGAACTGCTGGATATTAACCATACTGTGTGATATGTGTGCGTGTGTGTACGCACGCGTGCCCACGTCTAAGCGTTAGCGAAGACTTACCTAATGCTCAGTGAATGCTGTAAAGCTTGGAAGCCCAGAGGCCAAAGGGACCCCAAGAGATGCACCTAGAAATCACAGTAATGGAGTTTCAGTGGTAACCCCCTACCTAATTACAGATGGTGCTCAAGGCAAAATCCCATTAAGACAAGTTTTATGTGTTTGTTGAGGATTAGCTGTTAGAAATTGCACCATTATTACACAGAGCCTGAAGTCAAAACTGTACTGATCTCTATTCTCTCTGCAGAGATAATAAATAAAATCAAAACAAAACAAAACAAAACAAACAAAACAAAACAAAACAAAGTAAAAACACACAGGTAATTCTCTAACTTAAACGGATTCTGTTCTAAGAAAATATGCTATAGGCCAAATTAAAAAAAAAAAAAAATCGAATTGTTGTTAACATGTATTTTGAGCTTTACTACAAAGAACACTCAACTCTTTTTTTCATAATGAAAACAAGTTAAAAAAAGGATATGTGAAGTCTCTTTGATTTTTACTTTGAAACAGTGTGTTTTGTTAGGTTACTGAAGCTAGAGCATGTGGCTGGACTCTGAATCCTGACTTATACTATATCCATGAGGAATTTACATGGAGGGAATGCCAGGCAAACATTTACTTTATTATAAGTGTGAGAAGGGTTTTGTTTTTATCCCTGTGTCTGTGCCCTGGTGAATTATGCTGGACTACATGTAGCCTAAGACATTACTCAGTTATTTAACTTAAGGTTAAGACTAGAAGTATGCCTACTCTCCCACTTTTCCTTAAGTCTACAGGACATTTAGACTTTCTCACTCTATAGTAAAGGAAGTAAAGTAGAAAAAATTAAGAACTAGAGCAGAGCAGACCTAAAATTCTCAGTTTATACTTCTTCCATCTAAACCCAAATCGAGTGAGTCAATAAATATTTTCTGTAAATATTCAGATAGTAAATGCAAATCCACCTTTGCGGGCTATAAGACCTCTCTTGCAACCATTCAGCTTTGCCACTGTAGCATGAAAGCAGCCATAGACAATTCAAAAACAAATAGGCATGGCCAGATGGGTGGTAGAGCAGACTGGATGTGGCCTGTGGGCCCTCGGGTGTTGACTGTGCATGTCTTTAATAAGTGGGCTGCTCCTCCTAGCATGAGTGGGGTCCAGGTCACCTCTCTAGGAAGGAACTGCAAGAATAGCAAGGGAGAGACTATTAATAAATAAGAACACTTCACAAAGAAAAACAAAATAAACACAGCCTCTGTCTTCCTTTCATTGATTTCTTTGACCCTTAACTCTGTGGCCTAATTTGTTTTTATTTCATTGAAGCATTCAGAGCTACTCCATTTTAGCTTTAGGCTAAAATGTGTAGCATATACACATTTTATGAGGACGTTCTCCCTCATTAATAACCTGGCCTATAATTTAATCATCTGCCCACATTTGCAAAAAATACTTTTTAAAGTTTATGTAAAATTAAATACAGTAACATAGAACCAATCATAGGAAATATATTTAATATGATTTTATGTTAAAGGTGAAAACACCATATTCTTGCTTTTTTATAGTCCTTGCTTAATCTCTTCATGGTGTTAAGTAAAAAGCTAAAGGGAAATTATCACAAATTAAGTGGTGATCTTGACAGGCATTTTTATTTATTGAACTGATTAAAGGTCATTTAATTAGCTTAAAAAATAGAGAATAAGTCATTATTCTAGGCTATAGTTTCCTTTTCCTGTTCATTTGTAGAGAAAGTCAGTTGACTTCCTTGAATGCCTATCTCACCAGCACCAGCAGATTTACTCTATGTGTTGAAATTATTTAAGGCATGACTGTCTTTAAAATGCATGGACCCATATTTGCCCTCAATGTTCCAGTCTTTGATCTTTCACCACTGATTGTTCAAAATCATCAAAAATTCTCAAAGCTCCTCCATGAATCGTGGTCAGGCCCACAGGCACACTGCAGAATTTGATCTTAAAACCACAAAATTGAAAGTCTTTACATCTCAGCCTCTAGTCCTGCACTGGTTTAAACATATTCATAACACTTCGAAATGGCTTTTGCTGTTATTCAGTAAATTATACATAATACAACTTTTAATGTTTTAAATGAGAGAACTGACAGTCAAAATAGAGAATTCCAATTAACACTGAATTTTTATTTTATCAATATTTTAAAGGATTTTAAGCTTCAGATATGAGGTGTGATTTTAAAGTGTGACTTTTGTCACAAACTCAAATTTCCACATCCACATGGCTCCTGTCCTTCTATTGGATTCAACAAACATTTATTATGTGACTATTACATGGCTGATGTAAAGCTGAAGAAAATTGGAAAGGCATATTCTCTGCCTTCCAGGAGCCTCAAATTTAGAAAGGCAATTAGGGTATGTGTTTTATAAAATTAGTCGGCTTATTTGAATAATTTCTTGTAATTGTTTTTTAAGAATAACACCTCAGAAGTAATAAATCATATGGCTAAGGGAATACTACTGCTTGGGTTAGAGGATAGTTACCCCCTTTTACCTGCTAAGCATCACTGTCTCCTGTCCCAACTGTTCAGAACCCGACAGAGAGAAATCAGTGCTTTGAAACTAAAAAAAAAAAAAAAAAAATCTCAAGAAAAAGACCAAAACATTAGACTAAATCTGTAAACTGAGGAAACATAAGGTATAAACTAGGAAGCTAAATGACATATGTTCATTTATCTGCTATCTCTCTAACAGTATATTAATTAGGAGTTCATTGGTCACACATAATGGAACCCTAAGTAAATTAGTGAAGGAAAACAGATAAATATATTGACTCTTAAAATACATGATTTTGGGGAAACCAAACCATGGGAAAGGTGGTAGCTCCAGGAGTTCAACTCTTCCACATAGTCTTTTCCATTTCATCTTTTGCTCTGTTTAGCTCCAGCATTTACTTCATTTTCTCTTATGCCTGACCTGTCACAATCAGGGTCATTGAGAAGAAAAAAGTTTTATATCTTCAAATATTTATATTGGAAAAGACTTTACAAATTTCTCAATTCCCTCAAGTTCTAAAATTTCAGGGAAGGAATTTGATTGGTTCAATTTGAGACAGGTTCATACCCCAAAGCAAATCAACTGTGTACATAAATATGATAGTGCCTCAGGTGGTCATGTAGGTACGACAAAGGGACAGTTTCCAGGAGAAGCATAAAATAACCACCGATAGAGGCCTCTATAGAGATTTACTGCAGACATATGAAATGTAAATACTGCAAATGACCATAAATGCAAATGTCATAAGTAAAATCATTATTAATAGTTAGTAATTTGAAATTTGAATGCAGAAACAAATTAAGCAGATGAAATATATTATGTCTTCATTTATCATTTTGACATATTTTCATATGCTTTTGCTTTGGTCCGAATGAAACTAAGAGGAAGTTTCACATGTACATGAACTTTTCTGATGTAGGTTTTGGAGAATTTTAAGATTAGTAATAGTATGTGAATGCAGTTTAGAGGTAATTTCTCTTTTCTTGATGAAAGTGCTTTTATAATGGTAGTTGTAACAATTCGTGAAAACATCAACTGTAAATTAATTCTCTCTTCAACAATTTAGACAATGATGGACTTTCATTAGAAGAGGTAAATCAGAGAATCATGTGTTATATATAAAATTTATTGAATTTAATATAGAATAAATGAGTACTGTTATTGATTGGCAGTGACATAGATTTCTTTATCCCAAATAAAATCTCAGACTCACCTAGAGTTGTTTATAAATATAGAGGTTGGGAAAAACAATCTTGCAATAACTTGATTTTATCTCTAAAGGCCTCACAAACTATTTATTAAAGGTACTTTGAGGATAAATATGACAACTACATTGAATACTACTAGAAAAATGTTTTACTCTGTATAGATTACTGCATTGTAAATACTTGTGACAGGGTTTTTTTTCCAAATATATTGTGAGAACAGACAGTTCTAATATAGCATGACATATGTAGTCCTAAAAATCCCTCTTCTGTGTAAAATTGCACCATAAAAACCATAGGGCCCATGAGAAAAATGGGATTGGGTCACGACACTCAAGAACATTGTTAGTGCCACATTCAAGAAAAGATAGAAACCTAGTAAAAACAGTAGTACACTTTTGTACATAGTAAATGTTTATAAAATACATGAATATTGCCCCAAAATGGCACTCTACCCTAAAAATGGCTTGAAGTTTGGGGATGTGGACATCAGAAAATATATTAGTTTTCTGTTGCTTGCATAACAAATCGCCACAAACTTAGTGCTTTGAAACAGCACCCATTTTTTATCTTGAAGGTCCATAGGCCAGAAATCTAGGCACAGCATAACAGGGTCCTCGGCTCAGGGTTTCACAGGCTGAAATCAAGGTGTCAGCTGAGGCTTCAATCTCTGTTGAAGTTCTGGTTCTCTTCCAAGCTCATTCAAGTTGTTAGCAGAATATTTTGTGATTGTAGGATTTCTGCCCTCAGTTCCCAGAGGCCACCCCTCTCCATAGGCAGCACACAACATGGCTGTTTGCTTCTTCACAGCCAACAGAATAGCATCTCTGACTTCTTTTATCTCTGACCCTCTTTGAAAAGGGCCCTCTTTTAAAGAGTTCACATGATTGGATAAAGTTCACCTGGAATAATTTACCTTTTGATTAACTTAAAGCTAACTTATTGGAGAACTTAATTATAACTGTAAATTTCCTTCATCTTTACTATATAATGTTTCGTAATCATGGGAGAGATAATCTGTCTCCCCTACCACGTTGCATTGATTAGAAACAAATTATACTCAAAAGCAGGAAATAATATAAGGACATGAGTCAATAAAAATCATCTTTGAATTCTGCCTAAAACAGAACAGTTGCAACTTGTGAGTTATTGTGGAGTGGTAGAAAGAGGGCCTTATGAAACCAGATGGAAAGTTTTAACACAGATGTGGATCAATAGGGCTCATAACACATGCAGTGAATTGAGGTTGCTGGTAGATGTTTGAGGTGTGTATATGTGAGTGCTTTATGAATTCCTTCGTGGTGGCTCAGTTTAGCTAGGTGCAGTTTTCTGCATTCAGCTAGTGTTTCTCCCAAATGAAATCATTCATAAGCAAATGAGAAATTTGCATTATGCTCAAATTGTCCTTTAACATATCAATTGTGTTGGGACTAATGTACATTTTTAAAATAAGCTTTATAGCAGCATGAACTATACATATTTATCTTTCTATTGCCTTCAGTACTTAAAACAATTGGCATATAGTGGAAGTTTAGCCATACCCTTTAAATTGAATAGGATTGAAATAGACTTTAGAATTTGGGGTAGATACACATATGCACTTTAGTTCAAGCCATCAGCTCTTCACTAAGTTGTGTTTATGGCTCCCATGAACCAACGAGAAAGAGAAACAGGATGAATATGTGGTTTATCTACATAATCATGTAGAGCTCATTGGGAACAAATGAGGAGAGTTCAGAAAAACATATTATAAAAGCAGAATGGTGCAGTTCAGATACCTGAGTTCTAATTTAAGATTAACATGATGATCTCCATTATGTGCATTTTTGCCTTGGTTTTAAAATATGTGTTTGGGACAATTGAGTTTATCAAAGTAAATGCTTGCCTATAACAGAAACTTTCAGAAAGACATAAATGGGTTTGTCTCTATTTCCCTTTTGAGGTATTTTGTAAAATGTTGCCCAGGTAATCAAGGCTCCACCATGGTTAAGAAATTTCAACACATCTCCCCAGTCGTGCTTCCTCCAGAGAAAGGTGACCAGGAAACTAAACACAAACAGGTAAAATGTAAAAACAAGCTGTATCAAAATGTTTTAAATCCGTGCAACGATACTAAAGATGCCTCATGTGCAGATCACATAGTCTAATTTAGGAATGTGAGAAAGACAGCAAGAAGTCATTCTTCTTTGAACATAATGATTAGAAACCAAATACTTAATTTAATTTAGCACCCAAATTAACACTGAAATAACTAAAAATATGTAAAATGAGAGTATTCTTATCTTTGTGAAATACAGAAAGGGGATAGCATCAAAACAAGACAAATGTGAGAATTGTGTGTTGAATACTCGTGCAGTGAGATTTGACTAAAGAAAGTGTCAAACAAACCATAATTTAATAAACACATAGTAAAAGCTTTCTAGAATACATGGGGTACACGCAGGATTGAGAAGAAAAACTTTGTGCTAATTAGAAAAAAACAAAGGAAAAAAACAATGCAGTGGCTAACTAATATAAGAATAAACACAAAAATAAGTCATGCTTATTAGTTATTAAAATGAAGGTGAATTTGTTTTAAAAAATCATAATGGAAGTCAGTGACTCCCAAACTGTTTAAAAAACAAATAACTAAATGCCATTTGCAAGAAATACATCTAAAAGAACATGCCATTGAATAAGACAGTGAAAAGCATTTATGATCATTCGACAAACATTTACATAGTGCCTATATAGTGAAGTGCGGTACTGTCGAAACTATCTGTTCTAAACAAAACACTGAGGTCTTACCTTCCCCTCAGCCAGGTCTTATCTAGTGATCTGGTGGCCAGGTTTTATCAGCTCTGTATTTCCTAAATAATCCTAGGCATCCAGTGTTTCTGTTTTACTAGTCATGGAGTTATATAGCATAAACATTCTGCTGCTCTCTAGAAGAAGCAACTGTAATTAGGGAAACACGTAATCTCTGCTAATGTCTTGACCTAAAATTTACACAATTTGATTGACAATCACCGAAGAGATAAACTGGTGGTTGGATAATTTAAGCAACTAACTGGCAGTGTAATCCTCTGCCTACTTGTGACTGAGGCTACTATAAAATTCCCGGATGTTTTAAAATTTTAAATAAACTTAGGAGGTAACAAACTTTTAAAATGTGAGCTAATCAACAAAATTTAAATGCTAACTGTAGTTTGGATGATATTACAAAATCTTTTTTTTTTTTTTTAAGTTTGATGATGCCGTTGTGGTTATGTTAAAAAATAAAAACAAAGTTTTTAAAAAATCTTTTTTAAATGAGAGATACAATTACAATGGGGCATGGGGAGCACATGGAAGAAGCGAGTAGAGGGTTAGAGAAAACAAGATTTGCCTATGTTGGTAACTGAGTGAAAGGCTTTGAGAGAGTCAATAATTTTTGCATTTATGTATATGTTTGAAATTGTGCAGAACAAAAATAAAGATGATCCCAGTAGCTATGAGTGCAGGGAGCACCCAGATCTTAGTTTGTAATATCATTCTCAATAAAAGTACCCAAGTCTCCTTGGAGAAATGGCTGATTCCAAGGCTGGGGCCAAAAATATACAAGATGAGTATAGAACATTTTGTAGAGCCAGAAAGTAAGAAAGTGCTCAAAACCAATGGAGACATGTTAAAGGGACATAGGAGCCAACATTAAAAAAAAAAAAAAAAAAGCCAATTGACAAAGCTGGAACAATTTGAGTAACAAAATGTGAGTAATATAAACTAGAATATCCAGATGATATGACTACAAGACTAAATAAATAAATAAATAAATAAATAGGAGAAAGAGACAAATTTATCATACAAAAGAATTCCAAATTATTTATATAGATATTTCTTGCTGTAGGAGATGAAGCTTAATTCCCCAATACTTGAGTATGGACTGTGCTTAATGACTTGCTTTCACAGAACAGAGTGTGAAAAAAGGGAGAAAAATAACTACAGTGGAGAAATCTGGTAAACATTACTTTTGCCAGGTGAAGGTGATCAAGATTAATGTCATTAGTGATAGTTATCTTAATAGTGTGTACAGTCGATATGATGTACTGAGAAGATAACTTCACCTTTGTGGTCTTTCTTTCAGAAACCCATGGCCCCAGTCTAACCATAAGGAAAAAACAAAAGATAAATCCAAATTCAGCAATATTATACAAAATGTCTGACCAGTGCTCTTCAAAACAGTCAAGTCACCAAAAATAAGCAAAGTCTGAGAAACTGTCAGAGCAAAGAAGCTAAGGAGATATGATGACACAATTTAATGTGGTATTTTGAATAGGATCCTGTAACAGAAAAAGAACATTAGGTGAAAATTAGTGAAACTTGAGTAAAGCATGGAGTTTAGTTAATATAATATATCAAGGCTGACTTCTTAGTTTGATAAAATATAGTATGCTGATAAATAGTGGTTAAAATGGGGGAAATGGGGTGAAGAGTATATAGGAACTCTGTACTATCTTTACAACTTCTATAAATTAAAACCATTCTAAAACATAAAAAAAAAATAATAATTACTTAAATTGAAAACAAAGAGGGAATAGGAATAAAATGTTTCAAATATATAAATTAATTAAAATGTAGTAGAGATATTACCTAGAATAATAGTGTTTTGACAAATGAAGTGAAAGACAAAAACCATTTATTGGGATTCTACCATGGGCTAGAGGATGTGCTTCATTTTACATACCATATTTTTTGTTGTTTTTGCATCACTCTGTTTAGACATACAAGAAAACACCTCTAAACCAACAAACCAGCTCCAAATAGCTACCAGCAGAGTCTCTCAAATTACAAATAAATCAAATTGACAACTTTTGAATGTCATTAAGGCCTACATATCACCTAGTGTGACAGGTATAAAAATGAAGTCCTCTCTAGGTTCTAAAACAATTTACTAAAACCTCACTGTCATTCTTTCACACAAGTGCAAAACCTCCAGAATTCTATGGGAAACTAAACCTTTATTCAAAACTAAGCATTCAAGCCTGGAGATTATAAAAGAGGTGTCTATAATCTAAAATTGTGCTGAAGAACTCCCAGTATTGTTAATGGAATTTATGAAAAGCTAGGATTTAAAGCAGCTTATCTGAAACTAACAGTGGGTTACATCAAAGTTTATTCTTTTGGGGAAAAACATTTTTATTTCTATATAAAAGGAAGAAGAAGAAGATAGAAAATGTGGAATGGCTACAAACCAACCATTCTATCAAGTCTGCAATGCCATAAATATATCCTGCAAAGTGATTTTTATTATCTGCAGGTGCCAGAAAAAGATCTCAAATTGTTTTTTTGAAAGAGTTATGTGGGAAAATCTGATTGGAAAGTATCTAACTGAAAGTCAAATTGAACATTAAATAAATTTATTGAGAGTTCATTATGCAAAATGCTGGCTTAGTTTAGTGGAAGTAAATAACATTTCAAGAAAATATAAATAATTAAAATATTATGAGAATTTCTTAGAATTGTAGCCAGGGTGATATTGTAGTTATTGCATCTATTTATCACTGGACAGAGGACCAGAAAAAGACAAGACAGACTTTTCTTCATATCAACATTCATTCTAAGGCCCAATTCTACATACCTTCTATATACAATTCCGTATACAAACTTTACTATATGTCATAATATGCATTGGATGTTGAATCAGTTAAGACCCATTTAGCTGAACCAAAGAGAATAGTCAAATAAAATAGCTTTAGAACAGTGTTTAAGAACATATTTCACATGACAAGGCATTCGCAAAAAAAGTGGTTTCAAGGTGGTAAATTAGAAGTTCAAAAATGTCACGGCTCTGATCAACTTCCATCATTCTCTCAACTTTTCTCTTGAGTCATAGGATGGAGACTACAGCTCCAAACATCATGTCCTCACACAGCTGTCCTCAAAGTGTGCAGGAAAGGACTAACTCAGAAGGCCTGGATCACTCAAAGCCTGCAATGAATGATGATATGTAGGCCTTAATGAATGCCTGCTTTTTTGTGCTGGGGGGTTGGAGTATGAATGGCTGAGATCAGTCACAGAGGTGCTGCATGCTTATGTGATTAATTCCACTGCCCTCTCCTTCCCTCAAAATAAACCTGGATATTAAAAGCTTGATGAGCTGCCCTGGTTGGCAACACTTTACATATGTACCACACATTATTGCTGGGAGAATTAAGTCTGTCGGTGTGACTCTCCTGGAAAAGGATACCTAGAAGCTTGTACCTGGTTTCTTCTAAATTTTGTTGATTTTTATCTATACCATTTTGCTGTAAGAAATCATAGTTCTGAGTTAACAGTTTTTCTGAGTCCTGTGAGTCCTTGTAGCTAATGATCAAGCTTGAGTATGGCCTTGAAGCCACTTAAGCTAAAAGTTGGTGTCAAAAGTGTGAGGCAATGAGGGCATCATTCTCACTCATGTCTCTTCTTACCACATAGGGAAATCTAACCCAGAATTCCTCCTAAAGATAATTTAATTTTCTTTGGTCAGAATCAGGTCATAGGTCACAGAGCCATTCCTACCTCTAACTGAGGCTAATTGAGAAGGTGGCAGTTTTAGCCTCTATCATGTAAGGTAGGCTGTTATTAAGAAAATGGCTCTTAACTAGGCTATCAAGAATGATGACATAATGATTTCAGGTTCTTCTACATTTTTACACCCTTCTTCTCTTCAATTTTTGGCCAGTCTCATTTATTCTAAATGCTTTTTTCCATTTACGTTTTTGGATAAGGACAAGTCTTTGTGTCCCACACTTGTATGGCTTACGTGCTATGCATATTCAGATGTATTTAATTCCAAGACAAAAATTAAAATTAGTGGTCTAAAGAAGTGAAATTCTGAATTATATGAAGGAATTTACCCCAGGTTGGCATACGGTTGTACATAGATTTACTCTAAATATGAACTGACAGAAAGTACAATATTATCATTTGATTGCACCTCAAGTGAAAAACTCTGAACATTAAATAAAATTTCAAAATGATATTTATTTGCTGCAAGTTTGTTGCTGTTTTGTGATTTTAATACTAATCCAGAAACTTCAAGAACTTCTATAAATGGGTTAGAAGAACAGGCATTTTTAATGAAAATGATTTTTTAAACATTGGTATGTTGTTATAATTTTCAGTATTCATCAATCAAGCCTGCCTCCTGATTTGGTGAATAAAGACTTAATGGAATATAGTCATGTTTATTTATTTAAGTATCATCTGTGGTCACTTTTATGCTACAATGACAGAGTTGAATTATTGCAATGAAACCATATGGCCCATGAAGTCTAAAATATTTACTGTGGTCTTTCACAGTAAAAGTCTGCCAACCCCTGGTCTACACTAAAATATATATATATGTTAACAAATATGACACACTCCAATAAAAAATACAGGCACAGTCTATCATAAACTATAAATTACTTGTACAGTCAGAGGCGACCTGAAGAAGAGAGCCAGGGGACTCAAATATGGGGTTTTATTTGAAATGGAACAAGTTTATAAATATTATCTTAGCGAGAATTAACTGGCCTTAATTTACCTGGGAATAACTAGATGAATATGACTCCTAAGAATAAAACTGGGATTCCAAGTCAGATATTAAAGTTAGTTTTAGAAATATAGTTGTATTTTTGCACATCTCAGCTTTGTGGACCTAGATTTACAGGTCACGATATTTTACCTCAAAACATCATGGGTCTAAAATTAGTGAGGGCACAGTGACTTTTAACATCTTAATTTGCCTATCTAATTGCCCCCACTGCCAACATTAGTACTTTCCAAGTGTTTCTTGCATTTTAACTTAAGAAATTATGTATATTTTTAAAAACTTAGATAAAATCAGATGCTAGTAATTTTGTATTTATTTCAACTGACCATAAGATTTTTTTTAACACATGATCATATTACGTTATCACTACTTTGGTTAAATTATCATAATCCCTCTATTTTATTCTCTCCCTTGGAATTTATCATCTCCATGTTTTATACCTCTAGTATCTGTTCTATACATGTCACTTTTTTCCTCTTATCACTTTCATCTTTTTTATTTTTAGCTTCTAATTGCTCATAAACTTCTATCCTCAAATGCACTGGTTTGTTTTTTACAGTTACTTATTTGTGGCTTACTATCAGGTTACCTTTAAAAATGCAAGGATTACTTTTTTATTTTCCATTATACATCTTCTCGCTAAACTTTATTTCTCATTATTTAATAATTGCTCTACTTTCATAGAAAAGTATGCCATTGAATACTAAGAATACAGAAGAGCTATTTTACAGTATTCTTCAGTTTTTATAATAACTTTTTTATGAAAAGACAAATTCACAGAGTGATTCCTTTGTTTGAACTTTTCTCTTATATTTTAATATTTTTTTCCTTTTACTGAGCCTCTCCTAGAAAACATTTTTCTTATGTACTTATGACCTCAACAAGTGGAGTTAGTTGAGATGGTTTTCATCAGACATGACATGAGGTGCCTAGGTGATTCCTTTAAGTTCTGAATACGGAAGAATAAAAAGAAAATCAAATTCACTTGAGTGACAGAGGTTAATATATCCAGCTACCTTCATTTTAACCATTATCTGTACTAAAATGTCAGAGGTCTGAATTTTGGGAGCAAAAGAATGGTAGTAGAGCTTTAGGTAGATGGAGAAAATAATCTTTGCCTTTCTACTGAAAGCAAATCTTACAAATTTATCTGGGGCAGTGTCCCCTATTAACAGAGACTCAATTTTAACTAGAACAGTCATCAAGGCATAGTCTATTATAATTGTTAAGACTGAATCCCATTTTGATATCATTTTCACTACCTGATGGATTTTCCATGAGGACTCAGAAAAGAGACTCTCTCACACTCCACATATTAGTCCATTGGTTCTTTCCTCTGGCTATTCACTCTAATCAGGATGACTCCACCCAGTTCACTCCCAGGATCCACTTCTTATTCTCAAGGAAAATATTTACTTGCATATGAAAAATCACCAAATAGTTGTATTTTCTTTCCATTTGGTCCCATTTTAAAATTCTTGAGATTCCTAAAATGTTTTGACATTTGGATAAGATTCTTTCCCAGATCCAGCACAGTTCTTATTTCCTGTTATATTTAATTGGGTATTTGGAAGGTGGATTTCCCCAGCTTCCATAGTAGCCTGCATGCTTTCGACAGCAATGAAAAAGGGCATTAAGTTTTATTTCATATGCATAAGATACCTGAAATTTACTTTCTACTCCTAGTAAATTAAAGTTTTTTGTAATTTATTATCTTGTTGTTAATTAATGTAACTATTGCCAAAATACAATAAAGAAATAATTATGATGATGACCAATAAAATTAGTTAAACTTAGAAATGAATCCAAATTTTGATATGAAACAAATTAAAATCTAAGTTAAAAGTTCTAAAATAGATACAGGGAACACACTAATAGATGGTAAATGGGTAAAAAAGGTCAAAGGGATTAATAAGTACAAATTGCCAGTTATAAAAAATAGTCACGAGGATGAAAAGTACAGTATAGAGAAATAGTCAATAATGTTTTAATAACTATGTATGGTGTCAGATAGGTACTAAACTTATCAGAGTAATCACTTTATAAGGTATATAAATGTCTAATCACTGTGTTGTTAACCTGAAACTAACATAATATTATATGTCAACTATAATTAAATAATAAATGTTTTAAAAAGGAAAAAAAAAAGAAAAGAAAGAACAGAGGGAACACTTGGCAAAAGACTTTGCAGAAAGTAAGTTCAACAAATACTTGTTTAGTTAAAAGAAATCTTGAAAGAATATTATATAAAATGAAACACAAGTTAATTTAAATTTTCAATTTAACATTATTTTACAAGTAAATAAAAGTTTGTTGGGTCAGAGAAGAAATAATGAACACTATTAAAGTGCGTAATTCTCTAATTTTCATTCAAACATATTGCTCAGTTTTTTTTAAATTGATGTAAATGTTATATAAGATTTTTAATACTATACTTAACAATCATGATGTAATAGAAAAATAATTTTACTATTGGAATAGAAAATATGCACTGGTTTGAATGATTATTGTAACTTTAGAAAAATAATTATACTTCAGATCATAAAGCAAAACTGAAAATAACTCTGAATATATAAAAAACTAAAGATAATATAGTCTATGTTCTTTATTCACAATGCAAACAGAAAAGGGAAAGAAAAATAGACTAAAGAAACAAAGAAAAATATCTCTTGCAAATGAAATGAATTAAAAACTGACATAGCCATTGATATAAGGGAAATTAAAGGCATTAAGTAATTATACATACAATTATGTTAATATATATAAATTATGATATATTAGATGGTGTTTTAGAAAAATATTAATTAAAGGAAGACAAAAATAAAATAAAACTTGAATAAAATAAAACTGGCAAATAGATTTAATGCTGTATAAAAATACTTCCACTGAAAGATAGTTTATCGATGTTTTCAAACTTTATAAATATCCTTGGCTAACAGTAAAAACTGGAAGCTTCATATTTTTTCATAACACTCTGTCATAACCCTTATATCAAAATATTTCAAAGATAGCATACAAAAATTAAAACTACAGACTAACTGTAGACTATTCATCAGTTAGAAGTATAAATAAAGTACAATAAACAAAACCTGATTGCAACAGTTTTAAGTTCACAGTTAGAAAATAAAATGCCATAATTAAGTGAGTTTTATTCTGAGAATGAATGATTCAAATGAGTAATTCAGTAGCATTAAGTATATTAGTATACATATTTTAATATTAAAAACAAAAAATACACATTTTATATATGCAATAATCACATTTCATTTCAACATTAATCTCGTGAAAATGTTTAAATGACTGGGAAAGAAGTCCATGTTTTTAATACTAAAGAAACATGCATTTCTAAACAATATTCCAATATAATGACAAAATTCTACGATAAGCTCTAAATTGGAAAAGCCACAAGTCTTCTATCATCACTATTATTTCACATATTTTAATACATCTATTTCATATATACAGGCAATAATTAAAATAGAGACTATTAATATCAAAAAACAGGTGACAAAAATTATCCTTTTTTACAGATGTCAAAATCATCTCCTTGAAATAAACCATTTTTAACCTAAAGATTTCAAATTAACTCAGTAATATACTTAATTAAATAAATAAAAGACATCAGTTGTCCTTTGTAAGCAATAATCTGAAAGATCATCATAAAAAAATATACCATTTACATTAGAAAAAATATATAATATAGTAATAAAATTAACTTGAAACATACAAGATATAGACAAAACATGGTTGTTAAAGTCTAATGTTTCCAACACATAGAGATGTCATACAAATCAATAAATATAACAAATAATCCTAAGGAAAATGGGTCAAGGTCATAAATAAGCAAGGTAGAAAAAAACATAGATGTAAAGATATGTTCGATATGAATAACAATAATGCTACAAAATAAATGATAAGATTTTTAATTTGCAAAGATGAGATTATGTGATGATAACCAGTGTTCTCTATGGTAAGATAATCAGGCTCTGTGTTACCAAAGATTTTTTTTTTTGCTTGGATATAAGTTATCATGAGCTTTCTGAATGACGTTATCTCTAATGTCACAATAGTCTTATAATTTTGCTTATATATTACCTACACTTTTGTTTCTAAGAATGTATCTAAGAAAGTAATTAAGGGTGGAAACATTTTTATATCCACAACAGATTAATCATAGCACTATTTATGATCACTAAAACATTGGAAGCAATCTAAATTGAAAAAAGTAGCGAACTAAGACATATCCTTAAAATGCAGTATTACATTTTGCAGTAGTATGTTTATTGATATGAAAACTGTTGTGATAAAATAAATGAAAAATGTTTATAAAATATTATATAATGTATTTTTTTTAATTATATTCACATAATTAAAAAAGTGCATATTATAACTCACTATTTCTAGTTCATGGTGGTGGGGTTATTGGCAATTGTAAACTACACACAAACAAGAACATAAATTACAAAGTTTTCTTTTTTATTTAATTGGAAAATGTGACTTCTAATTGTTGCATGTAACTTCATCTAAGTGATGTACCATTAATTTTTTCCAGCATTATTTTTCAATATATAAAAGTATTAAATCGACACACTATACACTTTAAACTAACATAATGTTGTATATCAATGTTTTCATTTTTTTCTATTCTGCCTTGAGTGTATAAATTACATATCATCAGAAAAAATAATTAGCCTATTTCATTTTTATTGTTATTTCTCTCTCTGTCTCCTTTCCTTTCTCTCTCTTCCCATATTTCTCTCTCTTTTTTCCTTATTATTCCTCCTTTCTTTATCTTTCTTTTCCCTTTCCCCTATATTCAATTTCTCCTCTTGAATGAACATATCAGAGTCCCATAATCATTCATTCAATAACCAAGTGGCTCACCTTTCTCTATCATTAACCATAGAAAAACTGTAACTTATGAACCATGAACCATAGAAAAAAAGTGTAACTCTCAAGTATTAGGTTTAAGGTTTTTGAAACATTTGATAGAATTACTGCAAATAGAAACATTTATACCACAGTTGAATGTGTAACCATTTCTTGAGTAGGACTATGTTCTGTCAAAGCATTTATTCTTGCCTGTCAAGGACATTTTCATTTTTATTTTTAAGAAATCCTTAATGGACTTAAAACATTCACAATTAAATTCTTAATAATTATGAAAATACAAATAATCATTATTGTATTAACAGATGGTATAATACAATTATTATTCTCATTACTACATTGGGTTTGCAGCACATCCATCTATTATTCAATATCTGATTGACCTTTGTTCTCTGCCTTTAAGATAAATTATTCTTCCTAAATGAATCATTGTTAACTAAAGAACACCATTTTAGACGTTTCTTTTTCACCTTACTTCCTAAGTATAATATACAAATATTATAGATAAAATATAAATTCTATATTTTCTGTAAAGACTATCTTAGATTGTTTCACTGAATATAGAGAATTTTATGTAGACAATTTGTTACTCAACACCATCAAGCTCAGCAGCATCCTATCTTGTTATTTAGTCCAGACACTGAGGAGAGTATACGAGAATGGTCAAAAAAGACAGGTAACGTCTAGTGGAAGAATAGAAACATATTTTTATGTTGGAAGAAAATCGATATATGCTGGAAAGAGAAAAATGATATGAGATCGATTAACATTTCACACCATAGTTGTGTTCATGTAACAGAGTGTTCTTGTGAATTGAATAACACTGCAGCATCTTTGTGGACATTTCATTGCAAAGGCCTTTTCATAAACACAAAGGTATTATTTAGAGTATTAAGTAAAGAATTTGATTCAAGCTCTATCCTTGGGTAGACACACGTTGTTTATAGGGATTCCATCAATTCATAAATAAGGAGGAACTAAACAATATTTATGCTTGATAACAGACTTTAAGAATGAATCCTCTTCAAAGCACTTTTGACAAGTATGTGGCTCAGTTTTTCTTTTTACTATAACATTTCATGGTGACTAGTTTTATACATTATACCAATTTTCATTTTTTTAAACATGTAGCATTTGATGATGCCTTAGGTCACAAAATTTGTAAATAGTGGATGAAGTTTGAGTATGAGTTTTCTAACTTCCAAGACAATTGTTTTTCCACTGAGCCAATAGCTTTCTAAGACATTGATGTAGATTCCTCTCTGCTCTGATATATAAAAATGGGTTTTTTTAGGGCACTTGTAATTGTCTATACTGTTATAATAATTTACATTAACACTGCTGAGAGATATTTAATGTTTCAGCAAATCATATTTCTCAAGTTTGTATACAAAGAACACAGATTATTTTCTATTATGAAAATTGTATTATAATAATGCATGTAAATGTAAAACATAAGGCCAATATCAGGTGTATATATTAGCTCCATTGAGTTGGGAGAGTTCTATGGCCATTCTATCTGTGACTGTTTTTTCCTTGAGAAACAATCTCTGAATCAAATCTGCTATGATCAGTGGGTTTGTTGGTTTCATCTTCTTAAAAAATATATATATATATGGCTACTCAAGAAATCAGGTTATATTCTTCTTCTAATTTAGCTAGCTATGTAATAGAAATTTTATTACTTCACCCATTTTGGTATGCACAAAGAGATAAAAATATAGAAAAACATTTGGTAACTGAGGCACTGATCTTCACTGTGTAATTTTTAAATAAATAAGTATTTACACAGTGATGTTCCCTGTAGTGTAATAAAATCATAAACAATCAAAGTTGGAAGAGACTTTGAAGAATCAAGTCATTTCTTTTTTTACCTGCTTGAATCCCGTGTACAACGTATTAAGCAAATGTCTACGTAGCCTACCATTAAAAGTTCCAGCAATGATTAGCTCGTTATCTTACTTAGGTAGGTCATTTCATTTTTGTACAGCTTTTTTTGCTGGCAAATCCTGCCTACGACTGAGCTGAAAACAAAACAAAACAAAACAAAACAACAAAATAAAACAAATCCTTATAAATTCAACCCGAAAACTTAAGACTTATTTCATGTAAGAGAACTTTACGTTTTTGATGACACTTTTTGGGTATTTTTAAATCTCCAACTTTATTATTATTATAATTGGAGTCAGATCTGCTAAGGATAAGTCACCACTGTCTTTACATTCAATTCTAGAGTAGAGTCATTTTAATAAATTCCTAGCTGCATATTTTCATTAATCTTGTGTAGAGATGTATTTAAAGTCATATATGCATTAATTTCATCATCAAATGTTTCTAATAACTACATTATTATTATTATCATCATCTTCAACACCCTATGCCTTAAGTATATGTTTATTTACAATTCCCAAAAGTTGTAAACATATTTATTTAATGCTTCTATTACAACAACATCATCACTATGGTTTTGAGAAAGGATAATAATTTATTTTATTTTTATTCGATAATCCATACTGAAATATTGTTTAACAGAATACTAAATGTTAATCAGTTGACATGTATAATCCTAGAGTAGGCCTCTATTCATCTCAATTTTACTTGTTCCAACGTAATGAATTTAGCCTAACATTTTAAATCTTAAGCCTTATGTTGTTTCCATATGGATATAGGATTATAAAAACAACCTTATAGTATAATAATATGTATATAAAATGCAAAAAAGAAATGTTTGGAATTTGTTGATATAAAATAAAAACTAATATCTTCTCTTACTTTCTCTTCTCTTTTAATAAAGGTAGTATGCCAGATGATACCAAATCAACCCATTTGCCATTTTTCTGTTTATTATTTTTTTATAAAACATTCATTCCATCTTACCTATAAGCAAATACTTCTTCCCCTCTCATAATTTTTCCCTAGATGCTTTCTCCAAGAAGGCTATTTTTATTCTCAATAAATAGGTAAAATCCATTAGGCAATTAGCTTGATATAGCTTAATTGGAAGATAGGAGGATTTACTAAGCATATTCCAATCATAAAATAAACATCCTATAAACTTAAGTTACAAGGCTGCTCTGCTCCAAGGACAATGGCACTAATGATGGATGAGCACTGAACTGGGAGTGCTGTGTCCGAATCCTAACACTACCATCCTGTGCAAACCTGAGAAGTAACTTTGCTCCTCTCTATTCTAGATCCTTAAAAGTAGATGAGGATAAGACCTTTCACCCAGTATTGCTGTAATGATTAAAGAGATATTGACTGTGAGAGCTACTGGCTTTCACACTTTTATTAAATTGAATTCGTGCATTTGAAGAATAGCTACGTGATGCTGAAATATTTAAGGGATTTTCTTTAAATCTTACAACATTTTTGTCATTAGTGAATGGATAGAATAGAATAATTCATCCACTAAGGGCTTCCATTATAATTCTTAAAAATTATATAATTAAGAAAAGCAGCTGATCATCTTTTTTGGATGTAACTTTTCAATGATTGGTTTATTAGTAACTGGATCTATAAATATTTGCAACCCAGGAAAATACCAAATCTATCACTTATGTGTAAAGAAAATGCTTTATGGGTGTTTCTCCTTTTGATTTATCTCAGTTGCAAGAATATTATGTTATTGAGTGCTGTTCTGAATCCTAATTTCTCTAGACAACAATGTCGCCAACAAATATTACTAAGCTTAGATAAAATAAGCTTTTGTAGTTTTAATGAAATCGGGCTGAAAGATAAGTGAAACAGTTCAACATACATTAATGAGTTGAGAAGCTGTGGAATTTGACACTTTAAAATTACATTAACTTTAACCCACCCAATTTATTAGTTTATTATATAAAAAAATCACTCTAAGTCCCTGAAAATAGAACTAATTAAGAGACACCAAGAAATGATCAGAACTCAATAAACATGATAACATCTTTAAAAACTTCTTTCAAATGCACTAGGGAAACTTACCAATTTGGGCTAGCTGATGTATAACAGAATATTTCAAAAGAGGCAGTGTGAATATAGATGTGTTCAATGAAAAATAAAATGGTACAAAACAGAATTTAATACAGAGTGCAAGCTCGGGTAAAACTTAAAAAAGGCAAAGTTTACTAACTGACCCAAATCCTACCTAGGAGCTGTCTCCGAATATTATTCTAGGTCTCCCATTATAGTCTTCAGTCCCGAAGGCCTCCATTCATGGCTATTATCTTCCATCTAAACATTTCAGACTCCTCTCAGTCATCAAAATCCACATGCCTCATGTTTTGTTGTTGTTGTTTGTTGTTCTTGTTGTTGTCGTCGTTGTTGTTGTTTTCTCCAAGAGACTCTGGTCAATGAAAGGTGATCTGATACATAAATTCTTGTAAGGCATTGATGTGGACAACTTCCTAAATCTAACAAGACATAAACAGACCGATTAATTCATAATAATAATAAAAACGTTTAATTTTAAAGGTTGATATAAAAAGGAGAAGTATAAATCAGTCCTGGTCTGTTTATAAAATAATCAATGTGTGTTGTTTTAAACTGCCCAATTCATGATTTGTTAGCACAGCAACACAAAACAACACTTTAATTTCACAAGATACTCTTTCTTCTATGTGTATGGTGCCCATTCCTATCAGCTAATTTACTGTCAGAAGCAATGTAAGTGTGCAGAGAAATGAATGAGTTTTAGTGATTCTGGAACCCTCAGTCAGCATAGAAGAGGATAGTAAAAAAGTACTCAAATACGATCAAAGGAGTTGTTTTCTGGTCCCAGATTTCTTCTATCTGGACATATAACCACAGATAGTAATTTGACATTCTGGGGCCTGGATATCTTCTAGATCACAGTTAAACTAGAACTCCCCCTCACCCCACTATGCTCAGAGACAGCCTAAGAGTCCTAAAGCATTGTCTCTGAGCCTTCCATGAAGAATAAAATTAGATGAGAGGACAGGTGTTCAGGAAATAGGACATTAGACCTCTCCCACACCATCCTCCCTCTTCCCCATCTCAAAATCGCAGTGGTACCACTTAAAATGTGATTTTTCTCCTTAGGTCTCTGATTAGAAATTTTTTAATAAGATAATTGATTTACAAAAAAAGAAAGAAAAATGTTAGAAAATACTTGCATTTGGTGTATTTTCAGTCTCTTATAATTCTAGAATCAGTTCTAGTCAACATCTGCTAATATAGGACTCAATTCAACAAGTGTTAATTAAATCTCACAGGACTTAGTATTGTGCTGTTTTTGTGTAACATACTGCAAGCATTTTCCTGTAATATTAAATGTTCTTATGCAAAGAAGATTAATTCCTATATGATATTCCACCAAATGGATATGCCACAATTTTTAACCATTACCTAGATTTTATCAATAGGTGTCCTAATGTTTTATTTTTAAATTATGCTGGAATTAACATCCTTATATATGTCTTATACTGTATTTCTTAGTTCAATTGGATTATTTGCTAGAAGTATAATTATTCATTCATTTATTCAAGAAATATTTATAGAAAGTTGTGATGTATCAAGAACTAGTCTATGATTTGGCATAGAGGAAAGAACAAAGCAAAACTGTTGCCTCAATAGATATATTATAACAAAATAAATATAAAACATACTATTAGAAATGGCTATTGCTTTGAAAATAATTAAATAAGATGAAGGACTAGAGATTATAATTAAATTTTATAACATGAAAGTTTGAGACTTGTGATATGTATTCCTAACTACCAAATACTTTAAAGTCCATATATTACATCTACAAAAATGTGATCATGCTACAGTATACTTCTACTAGCATAAATTAAGTTATTAACATTTAAGATCATGTATGATGTACAGACATCATAAAAAGGACACTTCCAAATTTGGGGGAATCTGCAGTGAACAAAAAAATGTTCTAGCTTTTCATAGGTCTCTAGTGGATTGCCTTTTATATATTCATTCCCAATATTTCATACCAGATTATCTTTTGTCTCCTTATTTATTTATAATTATATTTAGTGTTCAGAAGTTATAAAGGCATATAATATTAAATCTATGAACATTTTTTGCAATCCATTTATAGTTTTAATAATTTTCCTATTATTCTCTCCTTCCTTCTCTCTCTTCTACCTATATTACCTTTTTTGTTTCAACATTCCAGGCATGAACTCACCTTGGATACTTTATATTAGCTTTTTTCTTCACCTGGAAAATCTTTCAGCAAGAATCTTTAGGGTTTGTTCTTTACTTCCTTTAAGCCTGTGTTCAAATATCACCTTCATGAGGCCTACTATAGCCAGTTTATTTATAATCCTTAAACCATCCACCCTCCACATATTTTTGTCTTACCTCTCAGTAGTATTTAGTATCTACTATTATTAAAATACAGTGTACAGAGATAGATATGTTGTTTGTTTGTCTTTCTCCCCTCCACTAAACAGTAAGCTCCATGAGGGAAGGTATCTGTGTAATTTTTCTCACCTCTGTATTCTCAGTACCTCTCATTGAATAAATTATTGTTCTTTCCTACCTTGAGATGTATAAACACTCACTTAGATTTCATTTTCATTTTTAGTTTTACCTCTTAATGAGTTTTATTTTGTGTAAGGAGTTAGGTGAAAATCTCTTATTTTTTCAAATGTGGCATTAACCAGTTTTGCAACGTCATTTGCTTATAAACCTTCCTTTCGTTGCAGGTTTGTAAATACAACTTAACCAAAAAGTACATACTCATAAAAACTAGGTTGTATTTTGGGGAAAACAAATGTTTCAAACATTTTGAATGCTAAATGAAAAATAGAATGAAAAGTAGAAATTAATAATTGATCTACAATAAGTATAAAAAATACAAGTAAAACTATATATATATCCTATGCCTTCAATAACACATATTAGTTCTTTAGATCTAGTAGACATCTTGTAAATGATTGCATATCTCCATAGCTATTTGCTCAGGAAACAATATAGGTGTGAACAATAAAAAACAACATATATTTGAACAGAAGACATTAATTAAATTGTCTTGTACCACCATCCATTACTGTACTGACACTAATGAATGTTTTGAAATTACCCTTTCTACAGAAGTGAAATTTTGACTTGCAACATACAAGAGGAAATTATTTCAGTGGTTGTTTGTCATATCGTGTGCAATGCAGCTATATAATCTGCTGATTTCCAAAAAAAATATTAGAAAATATTCCATTTAAAATTTCTAATTTTAGGATATTAAGAAACTGATTTTGCTGAGGCATTCATTGAAAACAAATACAGAGTCACTATCTAATGAGTATATATTTTATATTTATAAAGGATTAAGAAGCAGAAACAATCAAGAGTTATAACACGATGCATGTCAGTCTCAGTATACATTCTTCAGAATATTTAGGAAAATTCATTTATAAGAAAAGAGAGCCTGTATGAAGCTGTCACATTTCTTTTGGCTACATTTTCTGACACCAGAGGGGATTTAATCATCCACTCGTGCCCTCACCTTCATTCAGAGAAACTCTGAAGGAAGACTAGACAAAGGAGCAAATTTAGGCCATCTTGTTAGGGACTGGAGTTTCTGTTTGGAAGAATGAAGAGTAAAATATTATTTTTATATAAAGTCTTCCTTATTTAGATTATCTTCCCTTTTGATGACTTAATTCTTGTTCTTTCTCTTTCTGTGGAATAAATGGCATTGTTATTCACTGGCCAGGCAGGAATAGAAGTGAGACTCAAGGACAACGGTCCACAGAGTAAATGACTAGTCTGAATCTATGCAATGGAAATTAACATATGGCAAAACTCAGGTCACTGAAGAAAATACTGTTCAGGGGGCCATAGCTTAGCTAGTGATTAAAAAATAGTCTTTTTCTAAATCATATTACCACCAAATTGTATTAATTACAAGTAAAAATTGATTCAGGTACAGCAACAACTACAATGCCTATCTATAACTAGGCTAATATTAGAATTTGAAACTCCATCTTACTACTTTTCTCTTTTCATTCATTACATTTAATATTATGCTTATATACCAGAGATTAATAACAGGCAATTTTATCATGTTGTAAACTACATAGAGAATATGATAATTTTAAAAACTCATGAGAAAATTTAGGAACGTCAAAATGACAAATTTTAGTTCCATTTATATCCAATAGATTTAGTAAGAAGAGTATGTATTAGTTAGAAAAGTATGTATTAGTTATACAAGTTTCTATTTTTATTTTAGATATAAGGATGAAATTTGAGAAGTCACAGGTATTATACGACCACGTTTTTCCCGTCTCTATCCACTCATGAGTTTACATTCCAGAGAGCTAATTTTTTTCTAAACGCTACATGGAAGGTGATTAATTGCAGTATCAGACACTCCCCCCACCACACACACACACACACACACACACACACACACACACACACAGACACACTTCTTTGCACTGGGTAAACAATGAAAATTAGCTCAAAATGTGCTACCTCATCTAAAGTTTTCAGAGAACTTGGACTCTTTCAGACTCATTAAAGCAATGATGGAAGACTTGCAACCACCTCCTTCTGAAACTTAACCAAAGAATGTTAATCTTAATTAAGTGTACTAGGCACTCTCATCAGAATATTCTCTTTCCAAAATTCAGAATAATTAAAAATACAGACTCTAGATTTCTTCTAACGTCCCTGTTTGACAAATGCACAACCCAAACTTTTTGTACAATTTCAATTAGTTTGGTAGATGTCACTTTATATTTAATTATCTAACTCTATAATTTATGTATTAACATTGCCAAATAATGTGTTCCTGGTATGAGGAATATGTCATATAAATCGCATAAAGCAATCACAGTCCCTAAGGGGAAGCTATCCTGATAAGTTCAATAAAGGCCTTCCTAACTTTAAATAAAAGGATTTGAAAGTCAGACTGACTTTTAAAGATTTGATGAGATGACACTTTCATTAACAAAAAGAAAATATAAAGAGATCATAATTTTAAATAAAGTGATTCTCCTTTGAGAAGACTCTAAACAACTGATATGTGGCTTGAAATTTTGATCCAGATAAACTTTTGCCAATTATAATATGCCTAACTTTTTGAATCCTTGCCATCTCATAGAAATTACATATGAGATAAGCCACATCAATTGTTCAAGCTTGATAATTTTTTCTTTCATAGAACAAAGCGTAATTTTTAGCAGGACCCTGTCCGGGGTCAAGTAGAAGTTAAAATATGTCAATGTCTGATGAAAACTGTCATTTTTGTATCTGAAACCATGCACTTTTTCAACTTATTTTATTTTTAATAACCCTGACAGCATAGGTTATGGTGTTGATTGTCTAAATTACTATTCATGTAGTTTTTTCTAAACACACCATGGGAAAAATAATCGAGTCTAAACTGTGTGTGAGCTGCAAAGAAATGCTAACATAGTGTAAAGTGTTTTATATAATTAGATTTTTCTTTTTGAAATTTTTCCATAAAGAATATTTTGTGGGGTTCGCCTAGTTAATAGATGATAATCTTTAACATCTTTGGGACAAGGTAAAGTGTTTTTCCAAGGACATCAACTTGGCACTAATTCACCCCCATATTCACACACACAGTAGCTCACAAACCCGCTGAGTGCTTTTATTCACCCTGGAAACCTGACAGATGTGATCCCAGTGAGGTTCCACCATGTTCCACAGCTGAGTGGAGCCCATATGTTATTGAAAAGAGAAAAAGAAAAGAAGAAGATTAATTCTGTTGTCATTGTAAGTAATTGAGGTTATGTTGTCACCCTCCCTAGTCTGTATGGAAGTTAGCCATTTTCTTAATTATTTATAAAAAACAGAATTGAGCTCAATACCATCAATATATGTTTTGCAGTGTGTTTACCCCTGTGGCTCTTCATATTCCATTCAGATGGAGTGATGAAGGCACAGACTGTTATCTTAATTGTAGAGTGTGTTGAATTTATGAACATATAATGGACAGAGTTCAAGGTGAACATAGAGAAATATTTAAATCTTTAACAATCTGTTTGCTTCTCTTTGTCAGAAACCATGACTAAGAGAGAAGAGCAATTCTAAAGGCTATATTTTTAATATTACATCCGGTGGCTCAGAGGATGAATGAAATTTTGCTTGATATGTCACCCAAGTCTGTCTTTGTTCTGAGAATTTATATCCAAATGGAATAATATATGTGACATTGATTTATAAATTGTACTAGCCACACAAATACTGCATAAGTCATTGTTTTTATTATGACCATTCTTTCTTTTTGACAGATAAATAGTACAATTTGAGAATAGATTCACTAGAAAAAAACTTATAGGTAATCTAATTTATAAAGCTTATTTAAATAAGAAGTATTTTTTATCTGTAGCAAAGCAGTGTACCATCTTCTGTTAGTTGTATATAAACAGACTTGAAAATTAACACAGAATGTTCTAAAAAGTAGATAAGGTACAAATAGAAATGCAAATGAAGTGATAAATTTTATAATGGAAAAATATCTACCTGGGATTGTTGTATGAAGCCCGGCTCTTTATTTTTTTTTTAAACAATTGAACTGTTTGCCAAAGTAATTTTCTTTGGTGATTAAAATAAAAATTTTAAAATAAAATATCTTTCTCTAAGATTTGGTAAGTTAATCTTCTAAAGAAGCAAAAGATGCAAGATTACAATTGTCAAGATAACATAAAGTACAAATCAAGTTGTTGCCAAATTATATAATTTTTAACTATATAGTAAGCTATGTGTATTTGTGCACACATATTGTTAATAAACCATGTGTGTGTATATATAAACCTTTAATACATACACACATACATATAAACATATATACACACATATGTAATATATAATATACATGTATGTCACACACACAGATATTTACATACAGATATCTGGTAAACAAGCTTACAATCAATAGTTAAAACTGTTTGCTGAGTTGAATAGTCAGTTTATTAAAAGAATACAAAATATCACTCAAAACATTTCCAAAAGATTTGTAATAGTGATTTTTTTTTTTGAATAATATCTTCACCAAATAAAACTCAGAGCCTTACAAAAGAGTTAATGCATTGCCCATTTTGTAAATAAGAACATTAGCATAGCTTTCCAACAAAATGTCATTTGGTTCAAAGCACCTTATTGAACATCAACTGTTCTGCTCTTTTTATCGGTTGTAGCAACCTAACTGTCTAAAAGTTCCAAACGATTACAAACAAGTTAATAAAATGAATTGAACATGTTCCCAAAAATAGTCAGTTTGGAAATCATAAGTAGACAAGGCTTCTATCTAGATATAGGTGATTAGATGACTTAGTATTTTGTACAACAAGATATATACCATCCTAGAAACCCAGATCGAATGGGACTTAATATTCCACATAATCCAATCACCTATCAGTGCTTGAATTCTTACTGATGCAATATTATTACATATTTTTCTAGCGTGTGGAGGAAGGCCCTCTACCTCCTGAGGAAACCCACTTCTTTGTAAATACCATGTAATTTTGGAGAATATGAGTTTTAAATAGCCAAAGTATATCTTCCTATAAATTCCATCCATTGGTCATCTTTGTATATCTCTAACAACAGACACTGATAAAGATTAATTCTACATGTAATTAATTAACTAATATGTTCAGTATAATATGCACATTTGAATTTATCTAATTGGGAGAGTTACTTATAGTTGATTGAGCCAACTGTGCTATAAACTTGAGTTCAGGCCATTTAAAATGTAAGTTCTCTTCACATGACAAATCTACTAATATCCTCTATGAGGGGAAAAGAGTTGTTTGCTGCACAGACATTTGTGATTAAATAATGAAAATTGTCTTTCTCCTCTTCTAATGTTAAACATATAAGATGTTCAAATACAATGCATCCTAAATGAGTCAAAATTTTGAACAAAACAATTCTTATAGAGTTTTGTATTTTTATCCTTGGGACCCAACGATATCTGTAATTTTTTTTTAATAGAACAAATGAGACAAAATGCATTGACACAACTAGAATCTTCTCTACCTCTGACCCTGAGATTTAATTGTTGGGTCAAGCCTATTAGGAAATATGGCCATTTCCTTAGGATGAGTTCTCTTTCAGGTAATTTCCAAGTGCTTCAAACAAACAGACTCCTAGAGAACCCATGCCTTAATTGAGCAGAGAATTCAATTTAGACTAAAGTCGATTTGTAGGCATTCACATACACACACACACACACACACACACACACACACACACACACAAATCACACACATCAAAATAATTTTAGTGGAATTCCACTAAAATTTTCCTCCCTTTGTGCATACATATGTTAATCAGCACAATTTTGATAACCAAACATACACAATAAACTCTAATAATATGTTGGTCTGAAATTTATTTGCGTTGCTTTTCTTAGAATGTATGTGGTTAACCCACCTGGAAGCAACACTTTGTGGTTGTTAACATCCTTTTTCTCATTTGAAATAGACCAAAAAACCTAGAAATTATAGGCTCTTTGAAGGTTTTAAATAATATCAAAAATTATCTATAAACAGAGCCATTTGATTATTTTTTAATTTAAAAATTAATGTTATCAGAAGTTATCAGAGGTTATTAGAGATGTTCTACCTCTACTAATGTCAATAACAGCTTTTTTAAAAAAGTTCCCTTTTCTTAGAAAATTACGCTTTTTTAATTTGGATGTGACTTTTAAGAAATATAAATCCTTGTAAAGCTTTTTTTTAAATACAAAATGTAACAATGTTTTGTAACTAAATAATAGATAACTTTACTTCCTTAATCTCGATGTTTGGCTTATAAATTCAAACTCTATGATCAGTTTTCCTTTATTTTGCATGTTGACTTTTTTACTTATCTTTTAACTGAAAACAATTATACCTTGGGAGTTCCTGCTATATATCACTGTTTCTTTGCAGGTCAACTTAAGTAACAGTTCTCTAATTATGATTTCCAACATCTTTTCATACTTTTAGAAGAACTTTGAATATATAAATCTAAAAGATTCTTAATAATCCCAAAAGCATGCTACTTCACTGTCATTTTCAATGTGTCTTACCATATCCTTCTGAGTCAGTACTTCCCAAATACATTTGGGGAGATTACTAGTTCTTTAAGATAGTCCTTGAAAATTGACTAAGGGAATGAATATACATGGGAAATGCAACATACTTTGTTCCTCTCTTAGAGGGCCATAATATCTATTTAAAATGCTTTTGCTTTCTAAATTTAAAAGATGCAAAATCATCCAGCTTTTCCTAAATGTATTTCACTTTGAAACTCCATTTGCCCCGCTGCTTTTTTTTTCTCTTAAAATTAAACCTATTGATGTTCTGTGGTTCTTTGGAACATGTTTTGGGAGTTCCTGCTATATATCAGCTTTTAGGTTTGCCAAAAAAAATTGCAATTTACACTTAAACCAGTTTTCAAAAGGCCTAAAATGGGAGAAACTATTCCTAAGGGCCTATTAGTTCTTCCTAACTTCGTAAAATCTACTCTAGAAGCAATAAAAACAGTATGAGCATTATAACATTTATAATGGTAGCAAAATAAAATAGCTAGGGCTTTTGGCACGGGACGTCCATGCTACCAACTGTAGCTAGAAAACTAGGGACTATATTGTTCAAGGTCTAAAACTGGAAGACAAAATAATCAAAACGTATATTTGGTAATCAAAATATAAAACCAGCTCATGACTGCATATGAAATGACAAGGTGAGGCAGACATCTGTCTACTCTAGGGTTTCCAAATAATAGTATTATGACATCTAGAGAAAGATGCTTTTATTTTTTGTCAAATTACTACAACTCTAATAGTTTTTGTTTTTGTCGTGTTGTGTTTTATGTTGTTTTCCTTTTTGTCTGAATGTGTTCATTACACCTCCAAGGTAACCAAATCAACAGTTTTCCAGCTGGAAAGGAAACTAGAAAGTGGAGTATGAGTTGGGGTCAATGGTTAGAAGACAGAGTTATTGCTTGATAATTTTATTTTCTGATGGTTCCCCAGTCTCCATTCCCTTTCTCTATTGAGTGTATTAAGAGATGCATGAGAAGGTGCAACTATCTGGTGGAAGCCTGCTTTTCTCTTGGTCTGGACATCAGGTACAATGCTGTTGCCAGAGTGAGTCCCAGCACCCCTACTGCCAGCTGAGAAAGTTGGTGAAGTTACTCAACAACTCTGCTTCTGTTGCCTCATGTATACAATGAAGTAATTACTTCATGATTTCTTATTACCTTAAAGAAGATAAGACACAAAAGCACATAAACATATTGGGCACATATTAGGCTTTCTAAAATAGCAATTATTGCTCATATTATTAGTAGTATTCCAAGAGTTTAAGGATATCTAAGTTCTCTCTCAAATAACCAAATATCTAAATACCTTGCAAAAACTTCTCTATTCTGATGGACACAACTTCTTAGTATTGAAAACTGAACAGTGAGAGACACCAGTTGTAATTTAAATGTCCTAGAAAAGTTTTAAAGCATTTATTTTAAGACATTATTACATAAATTCTTCATATAATTACTGCGATGTAATTTAAATTTTAAAATTTTTTCTAGTGTTTACAAAAATGTCTTACAGTGATTTCAGTAAATCAACAGTACTGTTTCTTGTTTTCTACACAGTATATCAAATACAGGTTATTCTGCATTTATTTATTTAATTTCCCCTTCTCACATTTTAGTTCTTTATATATTTAGGGACATTAGTTTTTTCATTTGTGACCTATGCTGCAAATATTTTCTCTTTGATTACCTTTTGCCTTTATTATTGTGATTTTTCATAAAATTTTTGTCAAATTAGTTCATATTTTCCTTTTTTGCATCTGGAATTTGAGACATAATTAGAAAAGTTTTCTTTGTTATCAGTTTTAAATTAATTCATCTATGTTTTCTTCTAGTACTTATGTGGTTTTATTTGTTATATTTAGATATCTTATTCATTTGGAGTTTATTCTGATCTGAGGTATAAATCCAATTTCATCTTTTTTCACATGGCTCTTTAATTGCCTCTACCATCTATATAAAGAATCTTTATTTTCTCCATTGGTTTGAAATGCCACCTTTATTATATAGTAAATATCCATTTGTATTTGTATTTATTTTTCCTACTATCAACTTTGAACATTTATTATTTTGTTTTTAGATTGCTATTATAAATTGGGTTTTCACTTCCAGTATTCTAACCAGATCTTATTCATATAAAAAGATTATTGACTTTAACCTGCTCATTTCATATCCTGCCACCTTAATGAAATGTTACTCTGTTAATTTTATCACAGATTGTGTAGGGCAAGGGTCAGAAAATTTTTTCTTAAACAGTCAAATATATATTTCAGGCTTTGTTGTCAATACCGTCTCAGTAATAACTACTCAACTCTATTGTTGTAATGCAAAAGAAGCTATAGACAATACATAAATCAATGAACATAGCTATGCACCAATAAAATTTATTTACAAAGCAGATGGCCAGCCCATGAGCTGTAGTTTGCTGACACCTGCTCTAGCGTTGCCAATAATAGTATTATGACATCTAGAGAAAGATGCTTTTATTTTTTGTCAAATTACTACCACTCAAATAGTTTTGTTTTGTTGTGTTGTATTCTATGTTGTTTTTCCTTTTCTCTGAATGTGTTCATTATACCCCCAATGCAGCATTGAGTATTGGGAGAAACATTGGGCATCTTTACCCTTTATATGTCTTCAATAGGAAAGACCCTGATGTTTCCTCAATAAATAAAATGCTTAACTTTAGGATAAAGTCATAACCTTTTTATTATGTAAGTCAAGTATTCCTTAATTCTTATTTTATGAAGTGTTTTTACCAGAGGTATTACATTTTATTTAAAAAAAGAAAATTTCAGTACTTATAGAGGTAATCATATTTTTTCTACTTAGATCTATTAATGTAATAAATTATATCAAAGGATTTCTGAATATTAAGCTATTTTTACATTCTTAGAATAAATTCCACTTGATCATAAAGCATTTTTTTAATGTGCTTGAATTTTTTTGCTATTTATTTTTAGTAACTTGGCATCAATATGCATAAGTAAGATTGATTAGTAGCTTTGTGTACATGACTATGTATGTATGTATAAATTTAGGCATTAATATTAACTTTACTTCATGTAAAGAATCTGGATATTATTCTTTTTTATGCTCTTGGAAAATGTAAAAAAACATCGTAATTATGATTTTTTAATATTTGATAGTGTTTCTTATAAAACCTTCTGAGACTAGCAAGTGTTTGCATGAAGGAGTTAAAATACTTTGATTTTTTTCCCTTAAAAGATTTAAGGATTTCCCTTGTAAGGACTTTGTTTACTCTTTTGTTTACTTTGAAATGTCTTCTAATTTTCTAGACCAGCAATAACAGGTATTTCTTTTTGGGCACAGGTGAGTGGTTGAGTTGGTTTACTACATTTCTTTAAGAGCCTCTCCTGCTATTACAGTACTTTCCCCTTATTTACAGTTTTGCTTTCTACAGTTTCAGTTACCTATGGTCAACTGTGGTCCAAAAATATTAAGTGGAAAATTCCAGAAATAAACAATTCATAAATTTTAAATTGTATTCTCTTTTGAGAAGCATGATGAAATCTCCTGCCACTCCGCCTGGGATGTCAATCATCCTTTTGTGCAGTCTCCACACTATATACACTACTTGCCAATTATTCACTTAGCATCCATCTAGGTTATCAGATTGACTGTCCCAGTATCACAGTGCTTGTGTTCAAGACACCCTTATTTTACTTAATAATGGCCCCAAATCTCAAGAATAATGATGCACAATTTAGATACTCCAAAGAGAAACCATAAAGTGCTCCCCTGAAGTAAAAAAATGAGTATAGTACAATAAGATTTTGAGAAAGACCACATTTGTACAACTTTTATTACAATTATATTGTTAAATTTTTTCAATTTTATTATTAGCTATTCTTGTTAATCTTTTATTGTGTCTAATTTATAAATTAAACTTTATCATACCTATGTATGTACAGGAAAAAACCTAGTATACATAGGGTTCAGTAGTATCCATGGTTTCAGGCACCATCGGGGATCTTGGTTGTATACCCTGTGGAAATATATTCAAATAGTTGCTTTGATTTATTCAGCAAATTTCTTGATGAAGGGGGGTTGCTGAGGAGGCGTTGGCATGTCTTCAAACTTCACGATTCCTCTCTGTTTCTATAGAATCTTTTATTTCCTTCTTTCCTTCACCAACAGGGCTTCAAACGATGCCTCCTCCTTTTACATTATTCTTACTTAAAATCTCCATCATCTCCATCTATGTTCCCTTGAAATTTCAAGGTTTCTTGCTGTCTTCTCTGTAGTCATTCCTCCGAGCCATCAGCCTCAGATCTGTTCTTAGTCTTCTCCATCAGGATGTGCTTCTCTCTTTCTAGGACTGATTTGACCTGTGTTCTGCCACTTTTAGGCCTCTACAGACCTCTTTTTTTCCCCCAGTCTCTTCCTAACCTTTTTTTTTTTTTTTTTCTGGGGTACAAGTAAGAGTTGGCTCTTTTTTAGGTGTTTATTGCAAAAAATTGTATACAGATTCAACTTTGTAGCATGATCTACTTACCATTTTAGGTATGGGTTATAGTTAGTTGTACTTGCTAATTTTGTTGATATGTGTGGTTTTGGAAAATGTGCTTTCAGTAGGTCATTGTCCTACTGAAACATGGTCATTCTCTACTACTATTTATACAGTTCTTTTCATATTTTTATATAATTTTAAGCTTTTTCTCTATTTTTCTCCAATGTTTATTTTGTTTATTTTATTTTGTATACATTTTTCATGTGCATGAAAATATTAAAAATATTTACTGAGTTTAAGAAAATATGGACATGAATCATTAAAGAAAATGTAATCAACATTGGCAAGATTCTATGTCCACCTTCATCCTCTGAAGAAAATTTTGATAATTACATAATTCATGCTTAACTATGATGTTAGAACTTGTAGAGTAGAATATTAAGATTATTTTTTTGTTCTTGCTTTATTTGTGAGGCTTTGACTCATATCTATTTAAAATTTTAATTTGCAGGAGTAATATTGTGAACTAAAGACACTATTGAATCTGGCAGCATGAGACTTAGACTCTAATAATCATTCAGGGATAGACAACTAGCAGTTTGGCCTTCAAAATCATGAGCCTTAGCCCCCTCAACATAAAATTATTGGATTAGTGTGGTAGGATGATGAAATCTAACTTCAAGATAAATCGAGCTCTAAGATTCTATCTATAGTTATTTCTTTTCATTGATTTGGGATGCGACATTCACCTGAAAATGACCTCAGATTTTTTTTCCTTTGAAAAATGACTGTTCTCCCTGAATATTCTTGCTGTCACCCATCTAAGGATAGGTCACAAAATAGACTCCCCTGAAGTAAAGAGTGGTTCAATACCTGTGGCCATAGCTTTCGTTTTCTTGACCGCTCTCCTTTGCAATCTTTCTATCTCGATCTCTCTCTCTCCTCCGTCTCACTTCTTTCTCCCTCCACTCTCTTAATTGTCTTTTTTCCTCATCTACATGAAGAGAAAAGCAAGATTTTTTTTTCTGCTATATTATTTAAACATCCACTGGGAATGTGGTAGGAGCTTCTGCTCAAATCAAAGTACAATTCTTTTGCCTGCCTGCCACCTTGCTAATTGAATCATCAGTTAACTTGACCTTCCATTTACTTCAGTGTCGTTGGATCTTTTATTTTTATGTATTCTATGCCAGATTTCCAGTCTATCTTCATCCCCTTCTTTTTTAAAATTCATGTTAATCAAATAATAATCATTAAGAATATTTAAGTTTCATGAAGATATTGAAGGAAATGATAGTTGATTTTTCACTTAAATCCCATTGGTTATGAAAGATATATTTCAAGCAAAGACTCTTCTTTTTTTTTTGTAAAACTTTTTCATTTCTTTTCTATAAGACTGTACATACAAAAAGCAATAATTTAAAAGTCTGTATAAAAATATTTATTCCTCACAATCAATATCCGGTTTCTCGATCTAAGTTGCCTCTAAGATGTTTGTGGTAAGGCATTTTCAAAACTGAAATCAAAACTTTAGTTCATGAACAGATGAATAAAGTGATAATTAAGGTTACGATAACATTATTAATTTTCTATTAATGTTCTTACTTTTCTCTCATAAAAAAAGATAAATAAAAATTAAATAAGTAAACAAATATATAAGTAAATAAATCAATAGGATATTTCAAATTCAAATTTATTTATTTATTTACTTACTTATTTTTATTATGGTGACATTGGTTAACAAAATTCAGTAAGTTTCAGATATACAATTCATCAGTAAAACATATATATATATTGCATTGTGTGTTTAGAAAAATATTTTTGCATACATGATATTGTCATTCTAATTCAGAGTTAAAAATGAAATATCATGAGATATTTAAGTACGTAGACTTCTTTAAGAAAAAATATTTTTGAAATATTAGGTTCTTGATATTTCTCAATGGAAGAATTTAGTCTCACATTCTTTTTCTTAAAAAGAAGAAAGTAGAATGTATCAAATAAGGTAACCAAGCCTCAAATATTTTATAACTACTCATGACTTCATCAAGAAATCATAAAAAAGAAAAATAATTCTTTGAACATGATAATCGGGAGCTAGATGAAAAAAAAATTGAATATTATTTCTCCAAAGAAGCAAAAGAAAAATGCTAAACAAAATAAATATTATAAAAGAAAAACACACAAAAAACAAAGAAAGCAGTAGTCCAAATGAAAATTTAGAAAAAAACTATTGTATAAGAAAAATGAACATAGAAATTTGAATAGAATTTGTAAGTGAAGTGATAAATTCAACATATCAGAGTAACTTTCTTAATTTACTTGCTTGAAGTTAATCTATTTTTTAGCCTCAAAGTATTTTTATTAATTCTGAAAGATATGTATGCACATTAAAAATATAAATCTTGCCATTTCTGGAGGATAATTGTTAAACTGGAATATACCCTTTCAGATGTGTGTGTGTATGTGCAGGAACAAGATATAATTATCTTTATATATTATATGTTATACCACTATGCATATATATGCATGAAAGTATAATTATTCTTTGCCAATAAATACACTTCTATAACATAATTATAATTATTATAGAAAATATCATAGAAATACTATAAAAAATGCAGTCTCTGATGTTGGATCTCAGGGCTGTGTCTTACATTTTATTATTATTCCAAGAAAACACTTGCGGCTAAAGCATTTCTCCTTTAAAATTATATGTATATATGTTTACAAGTATATATATATATATATATATACACTCACACACATACAAAATGCACAGATATTAGGAATACCTATATATTCCTTCCACTGATAATTTAAATATCATATTTTTCCTTTATTGGTCTTGATAATTTGACAACCAAAATGTAGTACATTATTATTTTAAGTTATATTTCATTGGTGAGTAGGTAATTCAATTATTTTGTTTTTCATGTTTTCCTTAGCCATTTGAATTTCTTAATTTTAATAGTGTACATGTTTCCTAGTTTTATCTCTTATTATAGTTTATTTTGATATATATACAAACATACATATATACTTACATAAACATAATATGCAAATATATATGAAGTATACATATTTGTTAAATATGCATGTATAAATATAAATATAAATAAAGGATATTAAATGTTACAATTTTTGTCACTGTTATTATCTTGACTTGATAGTGCTATTTGTCATAAATTTACATCAACCATGTTTTTTTTTTGATTATTGGCATTGCTGTGATGCTTAGAAAAAAAATTCCCCTGTATACTTATAGGAAATACCAAATTATATTTAAAATAACAAATTTTGAATATTTTATACATTTATTTTCACATTACACTCCTACTTTCTTCAATTTATTTTGACATATGATACTTATTATCAAAAGATAATTATTTCTTTTCTTTTTAATTAGTTAAATCGTTAATTCAAAATGATTTTTTAAATAATTTATACTTTTATAGAAAAGCATTTGTTTGTCTGTATATCTTTCCTTGATTATATTTCATTTAATAAATCTCTCTGTATCCATTCTGGTATTAACATTACAGATTTAAAAATAAATAATTGTGATGCAATAACAATACAATGCAAGTTATTTCTTACCATCATTCTTCAAAATATTCTGAAATACACATTTAGATTTACAGACAAATGTGAGAATCAATGTACTGAGGTAAAAAATTTTGTTAAAATTATAGATTGGTTTTGATGGAATCAATATTCTTCTATGTTAAATGTTTTCATTTAGAAGTAGTGGCATAGTATAATAGGAAATTTTCACTTATTTTAAAGGAATGAAATTTTAAAGCTCCTACACATATAAGTGTTCAATTTTTTACAAGATATTTAATATTTTTCTTTGCCAAGCTTTTTTATTAACCACTTCATTTTCTAAATGATTACTTTTAGTATCTAGAGAAATTATGCTTGTGTTTTATTTTTGTAATCAGTCATTTTACAAACACCTTTATTAAATCTATTGATGTTTCAGTTGTTTTCCTATGAGTTTTTTAGGAAGTAAATATGTCATCTTGAAGAAACGATACATCTCTTTTTTTCCCATCCATATTCACTCATATCATCAACTTTGGATTTATTGCATGAGATAGAACAAAGATTTGTAACAGTGCTAATCATGGGAATCCTTACTTATTCTTAACTGTAAAATGAACACCTCTAAAGCAGAGGTGTCTAACTTACATTCGATGGAGATTTAAGCTAATCCGTGTATCCCCAGATATTACGTAAAAATGTGTGCATGTGAAAATTTAGGTGTCTAATTACCATGAAAGCTGAAGTCTCAAAAATATTTAACTCAAATGTTAAGACTATTGTTCATTAATAAATGAAATATTACTGTTTATTTAAGATAAGTATCTTTTAACACAGTAAAGGAAACATATTATGATTTTTTTATTTCCTAATACTTTTTCTCCTGCTTTTAGTTTTGTTTAGCTTTGATTTTTTTATTCAGGATATTGACTCTTCTCAAATGCCTTTAAGTGTAACCTTTGGTTTGATAAATTATGTTGAACAATTTTAGATTTAGAAGTGGATCCTATTCATTATAGTGTACTCTATCTTTTACTTTTTTGGGAGGAAACTGTTTTTCTCAGGTTTATTTATCTGACCTGTTGCTAGCTTTTCCAAATAAACTGATAAGATTTCTGTCTCATGGAAAAGTTTATATACAAAATTATTTTTTATTAGTGAAAGTTCTTATGTAATTTCTATAAAACCCCCAAAGTCTTGTAGTACTTTTTCTTTCCTTTTCTTCTCTTTTTTCTCCTTTCTTTTCTTTTTTTTTCTCTTTTCTTTCTTTCTTTCTTTCTTTCTTTCTTTCTTTCTTTCTTTCTTTCTTTCTTTCTTTCTTTCTTTCTTTCTTTTCTTTCTTTCTTTCTTTCTTTCTTTCTTTCTTTTAGTCAGAAGCCCTTTCCTGTTTCTTGGTCAGCTCCATTTGTCCATGCCTTTTGTTGTTGATTCAATTGGCAGTTATTGAGCACATAGCAATAGGCAAAGGAGATATACATATAATTAAGATGATGTTGCTGCCTTTACAGTTGATAGTCTAATACAGAAGAATCTGACAAGTCACCATTAAATCTCTTATAAATGTGTTTATTTCTTTTTAAAAATATTCATACTTATTAGAAAAAGTTTGGAAGTTACAGTGACTTTTACTTTAAATAAAAATAAAATACTATATGCTGATTGTAGAAAAAATTATAAATTACAGAAAGTTATAAAGAAGAAAATCAATCATAATCCTACTATCCAGACAAAACTCTATTAATATTTTGGTATCTTTTTATAGTCTTTTATCTGTGTTATACTTTATGATCAAACCGTACATACAACTTTTCACACTGTAATTCTGCTTACAATTATAATGCAAATATTTTACCTTGCCATTAAAAAGGTTTTAAAAGCATAATGGCTACATAAAATTACATGTTATATGTATACAATAATTTTCTTAAAAGTGCCCACTTGGACATTCTAGTTGTTTACCTTTTTCTACTTTCATGAACATCTTTATTCATAAGTATTTATTTACTTTTTAGAATACTTCTTTAATAAGAAATAGGATTACTGGGTTAAAAGTCTCAACTTATTTCATATTTTTAGTACATATTGCCAAAGAACAGAAAAATTATATTGGTTCTTGTTCCTTTCCCCTCACTCTCATGCCCAAATTTTGTTTGGTTTTTGATTATTTTTAAACTCTGAGATTATATATGTATATATATATACAATTTGTAATTGTATTTATATATAATTTTATATTCTATTTCTTTGGCTTAGCAAAAACGTTTTTTTACGTACTATTTCACATTATGTGTAAATCTTTTAATAGGCACATAATAATCTTTGGATATAATTATTGTTTGCGCAAATATTTGTCTATTATTGGAATTTAGTGTTTTTCCAATATTCAACATTATGCATAGTGTAATTTTTGTGTATTAAAACAGACTTTATGATCTGATTTTTGAAAGCTGGCTTTCAATTCTCCCTCACTTCTAATTAGCTTATGACTTGGGCAAGTTACTTCACTTCTTGAAGCTTTTTTGTTCTCCCCTAAAAAAAGTTTATAGTTTTGGAAATATCTACTTCATCAGATTGTTGTGATAATTCAGTGAATAATATAACAATGTGCGTAGAAAAGTGCCTGTCACAAAATTGAGTGTTCAACAAAAAATAAAATTCAAAGTTTTTTTTTTTACAATCATGTTTCCCTTAGTTGGCTTGCTTAGTTTAAATTAGGCACCAATAAAACACCTAAATCTTGATTAGGTTAAGATCAGTATAAATGACACTTCTTCTAGTTAACTCATACTCATTTAGATACTGTCTGCTGTGCTCAACTTCAGAGCTCCTAGATTCCCGAAGCTGAAATAGCTGACACATAATTTTCAGCAAAAATTTTAGAAACTGTGACTGATCAAAGTTACTCAATTCCTGAGGTAAAGATGTGTGAGAAAAAGTGGAATTGAGGGTATGAGCACCAAGCCGATCGAGAAGGGAAGGTTTCGGTGGTGAGACGCCCAGTTGGAAGAATGCACAAGAGACCAACATGAGAATGAAAAGGCAAGCATCAATTTTATTGTGGGGAGCACACTTCTGTTGCAGGAAGTGCAGTCTATTTCAAGCAGTGGGCTTCTGCTTCTGCTCTTCTTCTGCTTTCCTTTCTTGTGCTCCTCTTCTGCAACTTTCTGCTTCCCAGGGGACCACATGGCTCCACACATTTCAGAGTACAATAGTGGCATTCAGCCACACATGCGTGCTACAATAAGCTGAATTATGTTTACATATTTTAGGTGCAGGCCCCTGCTACACTACTGTAGCATTCTAAATCTAGGGTCCTATTCATAGCTGTAAGCCTGGATCACAGCCAGACCTGGGACCAGCCACACCTGGGATGTGCAGAGGGGAAGAATGAGGGATACTGAGAAGTTTTTAATTTTTTTTCTAATAGGGATCTCCTCTTATCACAATTTCTCTGTCCCAAACATGCGCATCCTGTTGGAGTTGATTGATCAATTTTTTGATTGGGCTTATATGAATTTGGCTCTCAAACTAAAGCTTGGTCTGGCTACAAAAATTCTCTTGCAAATTTAGCAACACATTTCTTTCTTTTAAATTAATGTATAGGGTTGCTACTAAACTGTGTCAACCCTGCATTGCAGGGCTAGGTCTCCTTGGTATCTCAGGATGTTGCAATATGGTAGAAATGTGCTGGGAGAAATTACTCTGGGGTCTGAAGGAGGGCTTATGGACTGAGAGTATGCTGAAGATGAAAGATTGCACCAGATACCAAATTAATACATCATTTGGTCAATAAATATTTATGAGATGCTCACTCTTTGCTAGATATATTGCCAAATAGTGAGGATGCAAATATAATTAGGACTCAGCCTCTCATTTCCAGGTATTCACAACTGAGTTTGGAAATTGTAGCACAAAATAATTACAATGCACAGTGAAGGCAAAGCATCATGTGTTAAGTGTTGTGGAGAAAGGGTTTTTCACTAGAAATACAATTTTAAACTAAGTTGCTGTTTATGAGTAATGTATCGAAAGATATACAATGAGTACATATGCATTTAACAGAAGACCACTTTCACCAACTAGGGTATTAAAAGGATTTGCAACATCTTTTTACTATTAAAGTACAATTGGTAAGCCTTTCAAATATTTGCAATTGGAATTACATGTAAATAGCAGTATTAGAATGGAAAAGAGTATATAATTCAAATATTATAATATTTTAAAGATGTCATAACATGACAAATATAATTTAGCAATGTATGTTGGAACAAAAATCAGAGGCCAAATAAGAAAAAGAGTGGTATAAAAATGGAAATACTGACTATCTTTTTTTTTTTTTTTAGATGAAAGAATTTAAGACATCGATGATGGTTATTAGAAAAAAAAAAAATCTTCTATTTTTTTCCAAAAAGTAACACCAGTAGAATTTAAAATAAACTCTTCAGATTACTAAAACAATAAAATTAACATAAATTCAATATCAATGGTAATAAAAAAGGAAACATAAAGAAAAGAGACAGCAAAAACACATTTAAAAGAAAAAAACAAAGCAAAACTTTCACCTCAAAAATAATAACCTCAGATAATAACAGTAATACCAAACATATATTGTCATTATAAACACAAGTGAAAAAAATGCCCTACTACTAAAAGAAAGATAACTTTATAGACTATGTGTGAACAGTAAATTCTCTGAATTGTGACGTGTGAAAATGTTTTATTTTTGCCCTCACATTTGATTTCTAATTAAACTATAAAATTTTGGTTTTAAACTGATTCTTTTAAGGATGATAAAAATGGTCTTTATGTCTTAATGGTCACTAATAAAAATTTAAATAGCAACTGAGAACTCATTCACTTTTTAGCAGGCTTTGGCTACTGCCATTGTAGTAGCTGTGCTCTTGACCATTATTTTACTCTGGGAAATATTAATTTGATTGTCTCTAGTCATGGGCTTGACTGGTTCATTCACCAGTCTCCAGATCCCAGGATTTTAATCAATTTAAAGCCATTTGTCTTCGTATGGCCCCAAATAGTTTTCTTTTGACATTTTTGGGGTTATTTCTTTTCCTTTTCTAGGTGGGGGCTCTCTTTCTAGAATACCTCTAGACAGATGTTGGGGTTGCTTCACTGATTGTTCATGTATTTTAATGATTTACTCTTGTCTTTTCTATCCCTGTATGGCTCTACATTATGAAAAGTGTTCTTGACTTCAACTCTCAAACCTCAACTATTTCCTTTGTATTACTTATATCTTATATTCAATTTATATTTAAGTGACTTTGATAAACATTTTATTACAAAGAAAATAAAATTGCTAAAGGAAATAAAATAATAGGGAACTTTCTGGATTTATGTTCCTAAAATGAATAAAAATAATGAAATGCTAATTTACTATTAGAACGTAAAACACAGAGGAAAGGCATTTTTAATTTGACCTTTTTACTTTGATTTAAAATTTCAGTAATCATAGGTATTATCTTGTACTTCACCCTAAGTAACACTAAATAACATGTAATAACGAAGTTCTGATTCTTTAGTTGATTAACCATTGTTCAATTGTTTAGAAAGGTAAAATAGTCATTAATTTCTGAAAAAAAACTTTTAGAATTTTAAGCAGCAAAATCATTTAAAAGAGGACTAATAGTTTTAAAAGTGTACAAACTCTTCCGTTTTAAAATTGCACAAAAATTATAGATATGTTAACTAATAAAAATCATTTTCCAACCAACTTGTCTTCAGGCTATTCACTTAAAATTGAAAGAAATAAATGAGTCAAAAAAAACTTGCTAAAGAAGCAGAGCAGATAGAAACTTCTCAAACTAAAATGAAATTTACTTGCAGCTCTTTTAAAAAGTGCTAAATGTTGCAAGACCGTTCTATATTTACCAAAAGCTCTGATAAATTCTAGATCAAAAATTTCCAAATTCATAAAATCATTTAAGTTTAAAGAATACTCTACAGTGTACAAACAATGAGACACTGATATTTTTAACATTTGGAAACCTAAAGATTTTATTTAAAGATTTTACTTTAATCAGTTTATCAAGTGGCCCTCCCTACACCATCATCTCTTTTCTATTGCATGGCTTATTAATTTATATTTGTCATTTTTTTATTTTATTGAGATATTGACATGTAATGTTATATTAGTTTTAGATATACAACATATTATTTATACATATATGTATGGTGAAATGATCACAATAGCTAAGTTAACATCGATCACCATACATAATTATGTTTTTCTCTTGTGATGAGAACTTTTAAGATCTACTCTCTTAGTAACTTTCAAATATATGATGCAATATTATTAACTACAGTAACCGTGCTGTACCTTACATCCCCATAACTCATCTATTTTATAACTGGACAGCTGTATTTTTTGACTACCTTCACCCATTTTTCTTACCTCCAGTCCCTGCCTCTGGCAACCGCCAATCTGTTACTGTTTACCAACTTCCAGAGTGATTTTCCTATTTCTAAGGGAAAAAATATATATATACAGATAGATAGATAGATAGAACAATAGAGTCAGAGTTAAAGTAAAGTGGACAAATAAAAATACTATATATTGTTTTTAGAGTCACAATAAGTATTTAATATAAAAAAAAAGATCCAAATATACAAAACATTCATGATAAAGTGGCTGCCTCTTATAAAGGAGGAAAGTAGAATAGGAGGAATGAAGAAAGAAAGAAAGAGTATGAAGAATGATGTTCAATTTTGTGTATAAGAATTTTTTAAAAAAATCTGATGGAAATATGAAAAATGATAGACATTATATATTAATTTTGACTATCAGATATATAGATATTCATTATATTATTTGTATTTTTATATTTTTTATCTAAGAATAAAAATTAAAATTTTCTTATACTATAATACCTAGTAGAGATATTTAGTAAAGTAAATATTAATTCCAATACATTTCCCAGGCCTTTAAACTAGCAAAAATTATGTAACAATTTTTAATCTTAATGTAATAATCCAAAGTCTGAGGAAGTTTATGCCACTGGACCCCAGCATTACTTCTGGAATTTTGTTAGCTTTTATAAGTGTCTTTTGAATTAAGAGATATTATAAATAAACATTATTTTAAAACAAATTGTAAGTATATCAGGATTTAACTTAAATCAATCTGAATCTTACTCATTTCTTGTATAAAATACCTCTTTTATCCTCTAAAATCTTTAGGCATACTATATTCTTTACAGTGTGTGTATAATTCTTACCTTAAGGAAAAATACCAATTAGACTTGATTAGAGAGTAGATTCCTTGGGGATAGCTAGAGAAAAGCTCATTAAATTTAATTATTATAAAAATAGCAACAAGATGAAAGATGAGTTTTTTCCTATAACTGGTATTCTGAGTCAGTAAACATTCTCACTGTGTGTGTTCCCATGTTGGCACTCCTTTAATGAAACACTCATTTTTAACCATGCACTATGACAAATTCAGCTGAAGTAAGAGCTTGCTGTGGCAATTGCCTAGAATCCCCACAGAATGTCTCAAAATGTATTGTTGTCTTTGGAAGAATAGTTTGAATTGACTGTAGATAGTGACCAGCAAGATCTGGCAGGTCATGGAAGGAAAAAATTTTAACGTATATAAACATATCAAACTTTTCCATATTATGAATGATTACTTGATAGCAAGGGTTAATTAGGTTAAAGAATAGTTTTAAGAAATGTAGAGAAACAGGCAAAGGCCGGAATATTTTTTTCCTAACATTTGTTACTTATCAAAATTTAACTCTCTTATTTCCTTATATTCCAACTCTCTGCACTGAAAAAATAGATAAAAATGTGTCTTAATTACTTAACTGATTTATTGATTCACTCATTTACTCGTAATTCATTCATTTTCAACAACGTATTCTGACAAAATGTGTCATATATGGGCCAGACATGAGACAGCAAAAGTGGCCTCAGGGCATTTAGAGGCCCAAAAATAAATTACAGTACAGTTTAAAAGTAATATGATGAGTGAATGTGAGAAGTACATGTAAATCATACAGAAGTATTAAGGAAGGAGAAATCATTGAGAAGTATTAAAGAGGGAGTATTATTTCTCTTAAAGGTCCTGGAGGAAGTCAGAATGTGGTAGAAATTAGCTGGTAACTATAGAAGATACATCTTTTACTATCTCTTAAGTTTTACCATAGGAATAGTTATCTACCTTATTTCAAGCAAATATGCACCCCATATGCCTACATCTGTGCATCATTAAAAAAACAAAACAAACAAACAAACCTGTATCGTTAAATAAACATGTGACTATTTTTACCTATATGCTACTGGGCTCATATAGAATCTTACAGTTTCTGCCATTGTGCAGCAGACTATATGGATATAAAAATGATTCCACAAATCAAATATCACTCCAATAAAAAAATGTACCAGGGATATTGGAAAACAATCTATAGATGAGAAATGAAAATAAGTATAACAAAGAGATATGAATTATAATAGATACATGATAAATACAAGAACAGAATAATTGACCATCACATTACAATAACATGAGAATCGAGGCTGTCATCCGTAAAATAAGTAAATTTTAAGAAATAAACTATACCTACTGCTAATATTATTAGTTATTAATCTTTTAAAAAAGTAATCTGTCGGTATCTCAAAAACCTTAAAAATATTCTACTTCTAGGAATTTATTCTAAAGAAATAATCAGAGATAGAGGTTAGAATTCCATTATAAAGTTAACTACTGAATTATTATCTAAAATAGCAAAGTTTTAGAAATAACATCAATGACCAAAAATAAAAAATAAAAGAACTTTCTAAATAAATGATGGTCCATTTATGTGAAGAAATATTATCCAGCTATTCAGAATTTTATTCTCAATATTCGGTTATAATAAAATATATTCATAATTTAATTTATATATTAACTGAGGCCATTCATTCACCTAGTGATTCATTTACCAAACATTGATGGCTATTTTACTGTATAGATAGCTCTGTGTCTATTTGAGAAGCACAGTGGTGTACAAGACCTGTCCTTGCCCGCATGAGGATTAGAGTCTAGCTATGGAATTAAACAAAGAGTCAGACAATTTGTAGGTGATACTGTGTGTATGTGTGTTGAGAAAGAAGGGCAAGGTACTAGGAAAACATAAGAAAAATTTGGCAAAGCAAAGTGTGTTGAGTCAGTCAACTTTGACTTGTTGAGACTTCCTCAATTGCTGTCTAAGATGAGACAATAAGAATAAAGGCAGATAAAGAACATTTGGAAGAATTTTTCAGGTAGAAGAAAATTTATATACCAATGTCCAAAGGGAAAAAAAACAAGTATTTCCTGTAAAGTATAATTTAATTTTTTGTGAAGTATATGATCTCTGCAGGAGGTAGAACTTTGGTTGATAGCTACAATTTTTCCTCGATTTAAACTTTTTATTAATTCTTGTTTGCCATAAACATGGTTTGCTATTAAACCAGGAAAAAATAATCTTATAAATTTTCAAGAGATTTAAATGATTAGAGGAGCCTGACCTTCAAAAGAAGTAATCAATACTTGAATTTATTCTGCACACTCATCAAGAGGTCTCCCATGTTTCAATAATTTAACATCAGAATCGGGATAATCTATCAACCCATTTCACATGCTTCACCTATTAAAATTTGGGACTTCAAGCAGTATATCCCGGATGTTTAAAAATAAGGTCATATGGTAAAATATTACTCAGCAACACATATTTATCTCACATATATCAGGGTCACGAGGCTATCACATAATTTAAAGACAGGGGCAAAGTATTAGTACAATTACCTGCCCTGATGTCATAAGAAAAATCAATAATTGCTCAGAGGATCTAGCTTTCTTTCTTTCTTTCTTTTTTATTTATTTATTTATTTTTTGAACTAGTTTCACAACTAAGTCGTGCATATATAGATGACTGTGGTGATGGGAAGTGCATCTGTTTCAAAGAGATCTCTGGGTTTGAAAGTAGTAACCAAACTACCTAATTTTCTACCACTATGATTCAAATGGGTTTCCTCATGTTTTGAAAACTTCTGACATTTGACTTTTCTCCATAAATAGAAAAGTCATGAATTATTCCTATTGTCCACATCAGTATCATCATCTACAAAGACAGATTTTTGAATGTCTTCTCTGTCATAAATTATGATGAAATATGCTATTAGAGGAATAAAAGGCATTAATTCTGCCCTTGGGAAGTTTTACTCACTTAGAAGGGCCTATTAGAGAGACAAGAAATGCCATTGCACCCACCAGCAGGATCTACAATATATTTTAAGTGCCATGTTAAGTGACACAAACAGTAAGTTCCTAGGGAGAGCAAAACTCATTTATCAGCAGCAGCCCTCAGTTCTTTGCCACCCTGGACTCTCCATAGGAAAGCTCAGAACATGGGCAGCTGCTTCATCCAAGCCAGGACAGGAATAGTCATTAGCAAGACAAAATGGGCCCAGGAAGTCAGAGAGAGATTCCTGGAAGTATCACCTGAGCACTTCAGAAAGGGAAAATATAGGCAAGGAAAGAATGACATTGTTCTCTGTTGTACATTCAGAGAACCATTTTGCTGTGAATAAAGACGTTTTGGGAAGTAATTGTAATTTTCTGTCATTAATTCTACTTTCATGATTGCTCTTACTGGTTCATGGTTGCACAAGTGTTTTATTATAATGGAGGTTTCATGATTCTGATTTTAATCTATCCTGAAGATCAAAAAAACGGATTCTTATTTCACAATTATATTTCCTTAATTGTAGACAAAGTATATATCCTTTAAATATTATATATTGCTATTTTATTCAGAAACAAATTATATTAGTTATCTATTGCAGCACAACAAATAATCTCAAACTTAGCAACTTAAAACATTGCATATTTATTGCCTGAGTTTCTGCGAGTCTGGAGTCTAGGCTTGCCTTGGCTGGGTCCTCTGCTTTAGGGTCTCTCACAAGGTTCCAATCAAGGTGCTGGCTTATGCAGTGGTCTCATCCGAAAATCTGACTGGGAAAGATCACTCTTGCAAGTTTACTTGCATTGCTGATGACAGAATTAAATTCTTTGTGGGCTGTGTAACTGGGGGACTAAATTCTTTGCTAGCAGTCACAGGTAACCTTCAGTTGCTTGCCACCCACGCTTCCCATGAGGCAGCTCATAACATGGCACCTGGCTTTATCAAAGCCAGGAAGGGAACTGGTCTGTTACCAAAATAAAATTTGTAATTATATGTAAAGTAATCATGGTAGTGATATTCCATCAACTTCTGTGTTCTATTAATTAGAAGCAAGTAACAGTTCCTGCCCACTCATTGAGAATGGATTATACAAGGTCATGAGTACCAGGAGGCAGAGATCATTGAGGGAGGAGTCACTTCAAAATCTTCCTACCATACAAATTGACATCTTTTATATGCTTAAATGGGTTACATAAGTGAAGCTGCAGAAAATGCAAAACTTTTAATTTAATACATGTGATTACTAAAGATATCCTTGACTAGATGTGGTAAACTAGATTGTTAGTTTCTGGTTGATTTAGACTATAAACTCTAGATGCTCCACTAATTACTATATAATATTCAACTCCACTCATACTGGTTCAATTGTCTATAATATCTAGAGATTGGACTAGAAATAATTTTAATGCTAATATTTTAGTTCTGTGAATCACACACAGTAATTTGAAGCTTTAAGGTAAGTTTAGTAAAAAGGTTTTTTAAAAAATATTTTATTTAAGTGGAAGTTTTTTTTTTTTCTACCTTAGCAAGTCTACATGATATGAAAGTTGGGTTTGTTCTCTACTGTACAGAATGTGCCATTTTAAAATACGGGTGACCATACTGGTACTGTATTGATGTATAATCTACATTGCATTGTATTGCAACCTAATTGTGTAGTCTGTAAAATGTAGAATTGTGCAAACATAATCAGGAGCAGTGTCCCTGGATTCATTTAGAAAACAAAGTCCAGTGCAAAAGTAGGATGATTAAGTTGTGTATTATTACTGGGGATCAGCTGAGTTAAGGCATTTCCATGTCTGGTTTGCCGAGATCTTACTATTTAACTATCTACTTTCACATAACCCTTGTGTGTGGTGATCACATTTATATAATCAACATAGTGTCCTGCCACAAGCATGCAATTTTCTTGGCATTGCAAGATGTGTTGACCCACTCTGTTGCCAAAAAATTCTCTTAACTTTTTCTACTGAAGAAAGAAAGGAGAGAGGTTTAATTTGTGTAAGTTTGACATGTGCTCAAATAGGGAAAAGTAAAAACTCTAATAGAATCAGATACCAGAAAAAAAATTTATTCAGCCTGCTGTGTACCTGAGTTTGCTGTGTAATATTTCCCAAGAGCTTCCTTCTTTCCCCCACCAAAAATGTTTTATCCAAAAGATTATAGTTATTTGGGGGAGGGGGAACTCAAAGAATGGAGTTGGGGGTGTTCTGACCATGCTTATTTAATTATTATTCACCAATACAGGACTTGGCGAGAAATGCTAGGGAGAGTTATAATATTTTTCATTCTAAGACACAGCGCATCCTTTTCAAAAGACCTTGACAGACTACTCAGCAACTCCACAGATCCAAATGCAAACTATATATTCTTCCTGGAGAAGGCAGTAAAAGGCATTGGTATGCAAAAATGCTGAGCAAGCAGGAAACACTGGAGGACTCTAGTAGGACAAATGATCATATCTTTCTGGTGAGAATCAAAAGAAAGATCCTAGCCACTAGTGAGCACTTAAGATCACCAGGACACTTCTCCTAGGATAGGATCCTTAAACTAAGTGTTCTGGAAATATTCCAACTTGGGTAATTGTTTTACCCCTCCCTAAATCTCTTTTCCTTCCCATTTATATTGAAAGCATCTAACTTTCTGTCCTTAATGGATTACTCTTTCAACACCTATAAGGGCATATTGTAAGAAAGCAAATGCAAATTTGTGTGTAAATTGTCAAATAAAGTTTGTAATACTATTATCTTTATTACTACTATCACTAATTATGTGTAGTTATCTCCTAGAGTATTTTGTTGTTTTGGGATATTGTCTTTGTTTGTGGCTTTGTTTCATTATTCTTCTAATCTTATAATATAAACTCAGTCCCATTTCCTAAATTAAGTGAATTCATTCTACCTTTGGTTATATATTATTTTATTTTAGTAGCATAAGTTTACTTATATCATCACACCTAGTAAGAGCCATGTTTTAAGTATATCTGGAATTGTCTTTCCCATCATCCATTTATTTTTTAAATCAACCCCCAAGAAGCCAAACAGTAACCCATGAGATTTCTTAGCTTTGCCAGTCTGCATTTCTAAGTTTCAGATAAGCCTAATATAGGAAATATATAAAACCAGTGACCATCCTATTAAGCAATCTGAAAAAAAAGAGGCTAAGGCTAAGTCTCTTCAAACTGTTACCTGAAATTGTCTTCCCTACCTTAAGATTTTATTAGAAATATAGATTTTATTTGAAATATAGAACCCCAGAGAGTTGAAATAAAACTGTTAACCATTAGGCATGCTATAGGGTTAAGTAAATTTTCTTTTTCTGGAAGCAATTTTAATCAGGTGGCAAGGAAGTTATAATGAGAATACAGGAACTTGAGAATAGGAAAAGACAAAGTGTGATTTAATGGGAGCAAAAAAAAGATGCCCAGAAAAGTCCCCAGAATGATCAGAGGTCTACTTCATCCTCTTTCATCTGGGTCTGATTCAGTTTAAGTTTTTATGCTTCTCTATATTTAAGTGACCAGGCTCCCTCCTACACATCTATTGCAAATCCACTGGATATTCTTATTATATTCTTAGCAACATTTCCTCATAGAACTAGACAATATAAAAATAACTTGAACTTTCTTAAATTGAGTGAAGTGTACACCAGGCTTTTTTATTCTCCTAAAGCCTTTCTCTAACATAATCCTGAAATAGCCCCAAGAAATTGTTGATGGATTTGTGGGAGTTTAACACGTATTTAAAGGGAAAATTTAACCATGTACAGTGTACAAAGACATTCTGATTGAAAGGTGCTATATAAATGAGAGATATTTTTTCTTATTCTGTTCACACTCAGAAAAAAATGTTGAAAACTGACCATGGCATGTCTATAGATAGAAGATATTGAAATTTTAATGAATGTGATTCAGATTCGTGTAGGAGTATAGACTGGGTCCTAAATCTAAGACCTCTATGAGCTATAAATTAAACAACTTGGCAAAAATAATATCAGAAAAATCTGTTTTTGTTTTGAGATTTTTGGATAAGTATCTACTTCTAAAATCTTGCTATAGATTGACTGAGTTCGGGTGATTTTTAAAAATCCTTAACTTCATGAGATGACTTGATATATTTTTCCTGACAGCCTATGATACATTAGCCAGAATCCTAAAACTCCACATAAGACAGACGTCTGTGTCCATAGGAAATGTCTCGTGACTGAATTGATTCAGTAGGGCTTTTTCAGTTAACTTGGTAGAATCAATAAGTTCTCAAGGAGTTGGTATCCCTAGAAAATTCTAAAAGCTATTTAAACCAATAAAACCTCAATCCTGTCTATCCTGGGACTTAGGTAGAATTTCTCTTTCTAATTGGAATGAGAAGGTATATATGTAGATGGGTGTATTAAAGAGCATAGATATGCCTGATAAAAAATGTATTCTATTCCAGACAACATACGCTTCTTAGTGCTAAAAACTATAAGTTGATAAGAACAACCCAGGCTCCAGCTGTGGCCACCATATAATTTTATAAGAAAAATAAAGTGAATTGAGCCTTTTTTTTAAAAAAAAAAGAGTAACCTTTTTCACAAATTTATGCCAGTGATTACATATTAAAGTGGCATCATCAAAAAGGGGAAATCTATGAGCAGTGATTGGAGTATATTGTTTGTGGTTTCAGGATCACTGTATCATCAGTTGCGCATTAAGCTAATGGCAAATATCGCTTCCATTTTTAAAAAATTTTGAAAGATTTAATATAGCACCTAATGCTATAACATTCACAAAATGAAACAAACAAAAAATTTAAACAAACGCACTTAGCATCCACACCAAATATACCCAGAGGAAATCAATTACAGAGGTGTTCCCAGGGTTTTGGCCACATCCCAGGTATTTTATCTTTAAATCTTTTATACTTTGATTTACCTGTGTCCAATTTGATTTTCAGACATGATATAAAGGGTTTCATATTTGTATTCATTGACAGAATTTGTTGTAAAGGCTTGAAGAAACCTATTAAATAAGCAACACATAGTATCCATCTTGTTCGGTTCAGAATCCATCATTCTCACTCGTTCGTTGACTGGCACAGTACAAGGATACAAGAGTTACCTAAAGTGATGTGACACCGCAAGACACATCAATCAAGGATTGTTTGAAAAAGGATACAGTTTAGTTTTAAAAGTTTTGTCTTTTGGAAGAAAATGGTTTTAAATTTGTCTTAGAAAAAAAAAGATGAAGGGCTAATTCAAAAGTAAAAGAGAAAAAAAACACAGTATTGATCCAAATGCTGCTTGCTGAGTCATAAAGAAATTGAAAAGGCTCTAAGGAAAGAAAGATAACCAGAAAAGCTGATGGAAACCCTGAGGAAAATGTTCCAAATGAGATCACTGCATCATAATCTTTTCATGTTCGTGAGCTCATCAAGGCTTCAAAGAGAAGGATGGTGGGAACTGGGATTGTACCTCAGTGAAAGTGCATACGAATAGGTTTAAATTACTTCAGAAATGTTCAGTGGCCCTCAAACAGATTTAATACTTTAACCTAGGTTAGATTTTGCAGGGAGGTAGGTAATTGGGATTTTTCTTTGGCAAGAATATCATCTGCTTTGGAAGGAGCAGAACCAAGCTACTTTATTTCGTTTACATTCAGGGATGGGATGTAGAGTAGAATCAAGACCCCTCTCCATCTGCTGCTTTCACTCCAGTTACTAAGTGAAATCACATGTGGAGTTTTTATTGATTACCCTGATAGTAACATGTGTCTTCTTCAGAATAATTTAAATGATTTAAACACGAGAATTTTGAGATACAAAACATTTGTCATGATAAGAAGTAGTATTTCAGACTCTCCTTAATCTTCAGAGGTCTTGAAATCAATATGCTATAGTTTTCTTACACTCTAGGAATATATATTGTGATAGTCAATACATCTTTCTTTTATATATTACACAGGATCATCAGGTGATAATAACTCTTTTTTGTTTAAATGTATAATCTTTGCCTTTTTTAACCAATATCTATGTTCTAAACAGGTGTATTTCTGTCTGATTTATTCCTTTGAGATATGAAGTATATTAGAAATTCCCTGGAGTTTAAAATATCATTTAAAATTTGACTTTTAGCAATTATGGGAGAGAGCTCAAAATCATGTGAGTCCAAATGCTCAATGAGCAGATAGGCAAAAACCTATGCAAACAAATGTCTTCAAATTATTCCTATAAGAGTTTGATGAAAGGGTAATTCCTTCTTTAATAAAATGATGAGGATGGACAAAAACTGGGTAAGAAATGTAAAATGTTGCATCGGAAGGATTTACTTTAATTTTATAAATGGTATGCAAAATGACTATCGAGCTAGGTGAGCCATGCCCATCTTCTAGGTCCCACAGTGTTGCTAACGTCAATTTTATATTGACCTTTTACTCTTACTATCTGAGAATATCCAAAGATGGCTCCTGATTATTTCATCAATTAATATTTATTGGCTCCTTCTCCTAAGAAGGTGGGTAGACCATGAATATCAAGATGGATATCAAGATAGATATAGCTTCTGTCCTCATGGGGTTTATAATACAAAGCAAAAGAAAAGAATTAAGCATAAAATGTTAAATAACTTCTAAAACAAACAAACAAACAAACAAACTCCCTTGAACTATGGGAGAGTGTGATGAGACAACCTAATCTAACCAGGAATGAGGATGGAGAGTGTTATCAGAATCTCGGTAACAATTTTCTCCCATAAGAATGTAAAAACATAAGTAAGTAGGAATCAAGATTTATATGAGATTTTAATCTGATACCAAAATCACTTCTTAAAAATCCTCAACTAATGTTTTTTAAATCTCTGCATATCCAACTACTCAAAAATACCTTCTGGGTATTTTATTCCATCTTTGGCCAACTTGGTTACATAATGAAAGTAAATTTTTCTGTTCCATATTTTGCTTTTTGATCTGAATTCCACCACTTTAAAAACAAATAGTATTTATTCAATTTTTATTCCACATGACCATATTTAGATACTGCAAGGAGAGTTTTATACTTTCCCCAAGACTTTTATTTTCAGCAAAATTCCTTTGATGGAATATTTTTAATCTATTTAGTAATTATGATCATCATCTTTTAAGTGGGATATAATTTATTTGGTTTTCCACAGTAAAATGTGGTGAGCTAGTTAATGTTGAAATCATTTTGTCTTGCAATTTTTTTAAAAATAAGAGTGCAGAATTTAACATTTATTATTATTAAATTTTATCTTATTAAGTGCTACCTGATATTTTAACTAGGGGGGAACTTTTGGATCTTACTTAGTTTCTCAGTGTATTCCAGGTCCCTGAGTGTTCATAATTTGTGTAATGTGATTAATTGATTTTCTACATTATCAGAAGAATTATTAAAAATCAAACTGGTAATAAATATATAAGAAAAATGACTTTCTCATTCTCTCTGTTTTCTATAAATTTGCTGAGGAGTGTTTTAGTTATTTGTATTTAACTAACATTTGTTGAACATAATTGTTTGAAACACTGTAGACTTTAAGCAAGAAAGGCGGGGGAGATCAAAGATGAATAAATATAAAGCACTTCTACCTGCAAAAAATAGTGAGAACAATATTAAATTTAGTGTCAGGCAGTTCAGAATTGATATTATTCCATATTTGCTACACTCGCTGTGTGACCTAGAGGACATCACAAACCTCTGAATGTTGATACTCTGACATAGAAACACGCACACAGTAACATACACATATCTGCCTTAACAAGACATTGTGAGGATTGAATTATTATTATATGTAAGAACCTGGCTCTTGGCAGTTAGATTTTCTCTCTCCATAGAAGTTTATAATAGCTTTGGGGAGACTGGTCCACAAATAATAGAAGAGTTTGAGTGAAAGTGGTGGGTACTTGGGAGATAGAAGTGGCCAGAGTTGGATGTGTTAAAGTCACCAGCTAAATGCTTCTAATTTTGAATACTGGTATACAACTTTAAAGTATTCGCTGGCTAAAGGTAGATAATTGGAGGGCAGAGAAATTGTCTGGAAGTGGGGTATGCTTCAGATACCAAAAATAAATATACAGATGATAACATCCTTAACAAAGAGATTTTCTGCAAGTATAATTCATATTGCCAGCTAGGAGTCTTCATTTATTAAAGTTACATCTCTCTGTCTTAGCTCCAATTCTCCTTCTAAGTCAACAAATATTTGTGAGTAAGAATCTCATTTTCAGTTCTCAGATTGTTCAAAGAGAAGTCAACAGAATTCAGTGTAACAGAGAAATTGCACTTATAGAGAATCCTTTGATGTTATCATTGCTTTTATATATTTTTTATAAAATACATAAACATATCTATATTTATAAAATAATACTTTCCCTCCCTCTCCTCCAAGTTCAGCCTTCCATTTCTTTCAGCCAGGAAGGTCATGCTGCTACTATCTATTGTTACTGTGTCTGGTCCAGAGCAGTAACCTTCAGGATGATCTTTTCAGGACAATAGCATTTCTCAGCATTTGTTTCTCACCTGAGAAGTGACAGCTGGCTTTATCACCCTTTCCATGCACTTCCCTGAATAAAGAACAAACTTCACAGCAATTTCAGATAGAAGCAACAAATAACAAGTGACTGTTAGATCTCGAAGAAAGCATTTTATGAGCACTGCTGTGAATTGCCATTTAAGCCAAGCTTCCTCACCTCCCAAAGACATACTCTCACCTGAGAAAGACTTTGCTTCAGAAATACAAACACCCACTACCACTGGGCCTTACCAGCCCCATAAGTGGAGGCACCAAATGGTACCAAATGTGCAGAGATTCGGACGATGTAGTCCCAGTTTTTAAAAATCTTAACTTAGTTGAAATAATGGGCCAAGTATGAGTTATTATGTACAATGTCTGTGTGTATTGCGGGGGCGGGGAGGATGCTTTTTTTAATGCCCAAAATCTTAACTTAGTTGAAATAATGGGCCAAGTATGAGTTATTATGTACAATGTCTGTGTGTATTGCGGGGGCGAGGAGGATGCTTTTTTTAATGCCCAAGTGAGCAAGTATCTGTATCTGTGGCTCACTATGACTGTGTTTATACTAAACATGGAAACAGCCTGAGAATTTTCACAAAGAATATTCCAGCCAAAGAATGCCTCATTTGACACACATCACTTTAGCTGCTTTAGACCGACCATAGCAAGATCACAGGATTTGTTGATGTTATTTCATATCTGTCAGTATTACTTCAGATAAATGTCACTATATATTTAAGGATAGAGCAGACTTTCTTTTATCTCATAAGAAATTCAAAGCTAGCATAATACTTCTTTAATCCTCATCCTATGCTCTAGTTTGAAATTATAAACACTAAATGCCTTTATTAGCACCGATTAATCTGGATCATTGTATTATATTATGATTCTTAAGAAGAGGGAAGTGAAAGTAAGAAAATACTTTTCTCAAATAAGCAAATAAGTACTCTATCTGCCTGGCAGATTTCAATGTCTAAATCAGAATTAAGAAGCAGCAAAAACCAACACAAATTTCCTAGTAAAGGACAGGGATTGTGGCTTTTGAAAAGATTATGTTGACACATGAGCTGAGAAAGCAAAGTACTACCCCCAATAGACCATCAGGAAGAAAATGAAACTGTAAATGAACCAGACAACTTTAATGGAGAAATGAATTGTAACTCCAGGCCCTTTGGAGGTAAGCGACATATAGGGTAAATATGGGGAGAAAAAGCAAATCAGTAGGTAGTGTCCAGAAAGGTTTTTGGTGACTCTAAAACCTTTTTAAAAGTGCAATTTTAGGCTGATGCTTCATGTACCGCACAGTCTTCTACATTCTTGAAATTTTAGACTGAGACAATACAGATCACAAATTTGATCAAATAATTTAATTATTAATAATGGTAGGATTGCATTGTAATCGACCTTACTCACCAAATAATACAACTTGTCTGAATAAGACATGGAACTTGGTACCTAAAGAGACATAATGATTTGTTACAAACTACCTATTATTTAAATACTAAGTCAGAATTTAGTATTTAACTCTCAAAAACAAGCAAAGAGAAAGTGCTTTGATTTATTTTCCTTTCACTTCATCTTCGTATTTCTATACTAAGTGATATTGTAATGAGGTTTTTCTCTTATAACCTGCTTTCTTTTCTTAATCTTATTACATTTTATATAAATCCTTTACTTGATCTACATTCATTAGCAACTTAATATTTCTTTCCTGCTGGTCTCTAATTCTTTTTTTTAATCACAATATTTTAAATCTGAGGAAACGTATTTATATTTCTGGAGCTTATAAAAAGAGGTTTTAAATCTCCCTTTTATCAAAACAATCTGGTTTCTCTTTTACAAAAAATTGGAAAGGACAAATAGAATAGAATTGAAGCCTAGAGCTAAGTTCTACTCTCATAGAGGCTTTCTAAGCATTACTATAGACATATACACGTGCACACATACACTTACTCACATGCACACATATATACGTACACGCAGATATTCTTTAAATGAAGGACTCACTTTAATTTAACTTACGGTACAAAGAGTAAAATATCATGGTGTCTATAACTAGCCCAGAGGGGTATTTTCTAAAGTAATCTTCACTGTTTCATGGTACTATCTGGATTTGCTTCCAACTATGTGGATCTGCTCCACATTTGAACCCACAAATTTGTGCTCTCTATGACTGCTCCTTGCTGCCCAACCAAACTCTAAATATCTTCTGGAAGCAAATCTAAGTAACATCTTTGCAGCCTTCCCTACATCATGAGACCTGTAGCAATATGATAGTTTAGGCCAGCTGACTATTTCAAGATAAGTCTCAGAGTATTATATCTTTGGGATATCATTAGAATATATTATACATTGGCAAATACTTCTCAACTCTTGGACATTCTTCTATTTGCTAGGTTTATCTTCATAAAGTATTGTGTCAAAATGGATTTTCAGCCTCTTCTGTGCTGAAAGGAAAATTTTTCTGTGGATTATAATTGATATCTCATCGTGGAAAGAACACTTATTATGCCACATATTTGCATTCTAGGATCTATGACTTTGTTACTGAATTGAACATCTTTAACAACTTACACTGACCAGCCAATTTACAAATGAAGAAGCCAAATATTAATTTATATTCAGAGATAAACACTATATAATACTGTAATAAGCATGCCCAATGAAAGCAAAGGTAACTTAAATTTGAAAAATAAGGTTTTTTTTTTAAAATAAAAAAGGAGTTCTCATTAAAACCTGTAGGATACATGTTTATGATGGTCTGACCTTCAAATATTCATATGTTCTGCACCATATTAATATGAAAGCTAACTGCTTTTCATAACAAATTTTTGTGTCAGTAGTTCCACCTCTTTCCTTAGCTTTTATGAAAGCAAATGTTTTGATTCCATTTAATTCAACAATATTACATTAATCTTTAATACCCAAATAAACATACATTTTAGGCATTACAAAAACAAACTAACCAAATGCCCCAACAGTGAAGAAACACGTGACTTTTCAGAATAAAAGCATGAATGTACAAAATGTCAATGAGTAATTGGGAAGTTTCCTCTAACAAGGCATCAGAGTGCAGCCTCAGATAATTCTTGGCACAATTATCATGTCCTAAATTGTTATCAAGTATACCTTTTACATAACTACCAAAAGAATATTAACAATGACTCATCTGAATGAAAAAGTAAGTGGCCAACTGACGTCTTTATGATTCTAAAGGGTTCTGCATTACTCTTTATTAGGTAAAACAGCATAATTATTTAGCTTGATTATTCCTTTAGTGATAAGTATCAAGTTATATAGTAACATTTTGCTCTGTAAACTACATACAATCAACTGTTCTTTCTTGAAAATTTCAAATTGTGCTATTTAGAGGATATGGATGTCTACCACCTTAAAGATGATGTATTATTGCAATTTTATAAATATTTCTTGACTTGTTTAGACCTTAAATTTTTTGTCATTTAATTTATGAGCTAATATTTTAAGTCCCCAAATCCCTAGGACACTGAATAGTTTCTATTTCTGGAACTTCAAAACTCATGTGCATTCACCAAGAAAATGTCTTCATACAGGTGTCTTAGGAGACAGTCTGCAGCTCTTTTCTGGCAAAAGACCACATTATGGGGTCTTTCAAAACCAACACAAAGAAGAGTAACTGCTAGTGAATTTACATTTAAAACACAGTTATTTATATTTTCTAAAGTGATTTCCATAGTATCTTAATTATATTTCATAAAAAACAGAAAGCAAGAAGGGCTGAAAAGTATCATCTATAACTTAATGAGGAAATAAAGTTATGGGTTGAATGCAAGGACACTGTAGTCAAAATACTGAGCCTGAATCCCAGCTTTGTCACTTATTAACTTTTTTTCTTAATGTTAGTCATTCTCTCTTCTTTAAGTTCTCCAGTTATAAAACAGAAATAATGTTACCACCTACTCATAGGGTTGTTTTGAGCAATATATAACACCTGTTAAACATATTAATTACTGTCTAGTATGTATTATACACTCAATAAATGTTAACTGTTATTCATATTAACAATATTGCTTTAAAATGGAAACACAAGCACAGAGAAGTTCAAATGATGTGCAAAAAAACAAAAGACATGGTTAGTGGCAAATTTGGATTTAAGTCACTCTCTTTCTACTCCTGTGCCATTATTCTTAGCATTTCCCTAATGTATGACAATGTATGATTAAGCACAAAATAGACAATAGAAAGTTATATAAAAATGAACAATATGCATAATTGTATGTGTATATGTCATGTTTTCTGCCATTGAAAACTGATAATTCTAAACATTTGTCTGGAGTTTTTGAATTCCCAGAAGCTGCTTATTAGATACGAATATTTTGTTATGCATATATGAATATGAATATAAATATAAACATATATTGATAATATTGGTAAACAAATGGGTTTCAAACAAAAATGGTAATGAAAATATTTATCTACCAGAAGAGTAAGAAAATTTATTTTGTTAAAAATTTGAAAATCTTTTGCTGAAAATTTATTTTTCTTTTGTTTTAATGATTATTTTATAATAGAAAAAATGTATATTATTTTTGAAAACTTAGGAGGAGAAATAGAAAAGCAAGAAAGAAAATAAGCAAAAATCAAGCAATGGCCAATTCTAAACTTTGTTGAATCATTTTACGTATTTGTTTTTAGCCATATATATTTAATATTTTATTTTGTATATTTAATATATATTTTATAAAACAGTATAGGTTTATAACACACATTTAGCTTAATGATATGCAGGAATATATTTCCAAATAATTTGATATATATTGTTTGTAATGGCGTGTAATATTTTACTGATAAATAAGCAATAATTTAAGAATTAAATAAGTTGTTTTCAGTTTTTTTCCTATTAAAAGAACACTCGTAGACAAATTATACAGAGTAAGATTAACCCTTTAATAGAAAGTCTTAGAAATCAAATTTCTGGGATAAAGTGTAGGAATATCAATAATGTTTCTGATGCACATGGCCTAATATTTCTTAGTAACAAATGTGTCTATTTCTATATTTACATTTACATATATAAAATACCTCTTAAATTGCACTTCAACCATATTAGAAATTATATCCAACATAGATAGCATTGATTGAGTGATTACCAGAGTGAGCATTTACAGTTCTTTTGTGAATTGTTTTTCTTTTTTTTTTTAGGCAAGGCAACCTTAGTTGACCTCACAGATTGCAAGGACCTTGTCAGCTTACGATCTCTTATTTTTTTTATTTTTTACACCTACAGAACCTGGTCTTCCTAGGTGGTCTCCCATCCAAGTACTAACCAAGTCCGACCCTGCTTAGCTTCCGAAATCAGACAAGATCGGGCTTGTTCAGGGTAGCATGGCCATAGATCTTTTGTGAATTGTTTATTTCAATTTCCCACTTTAAAAATTTCCAGACTAGGTGGTTTTGGAGTTACACTATTGTTTCTCACCCTTCAACAGTAAATTTATTTGCGCTTTCTCTTGAAGCTCTGCATCCCTGTTGGGAGACATGTGATCAAGATCACGGAACCCAAATGTGGCAACAGGAAGATGATTTCTTTTCCTCCAAGTTAATACCCTTAGATTGACTTTTTTAGACTCATTTGCATTACACGTTTTAAGAAAATGTTGTTTACATTTCAGCATGCTGATGTTATTTGCTAGTTTTTATTTTAATGTTGATTAAAAATCACCTGACTTATATGTTTCTGGTGGTTTCTTTAAACAGAATGCAGAGGGCAAAAGAGGCTGACATAAGTGAAATATATTTTATCTAACAATAATCTCTTCCCAGAATGTGTTTTGTAATTTTGTTTGATTTTAAAGGAAACCTTATAAAGTATTTGATGTGATTCTACCATTTGTCAAACAAGAGAAAAATTTCAAGTATATGTTTTCTTTCATAATAAAGTGGAAAATTTATAAAAATTTAATAGATCTAGCTGTAACTGTCATTTAAGGAGAAAAATGTTTTCTTGTGGAATATTTGAAGTCCTAAGGAGAAATTGATCTCATAGAGCAGAAGTTAGCAGTAAAGGATTGTCAAAAACTATGAGATAGGGCATTCATAAATAGCTATCATTGTCCTAGATATGCATCAGTTAGTTTCTTCAGTGACTTCAGCAATGGTGTTCACTGCCTTAACAATGGTTGACCTATAAAGGATCCCTGATTCTGTGCTTGTTTCCTCTTCCCCCCTTATTCACTTTGCTGAAGAATGCTCAATTAGCCCTCCCAGGCTCCTGACCAACAAACAGCCTTTGCTCTAACAATTCTCTCTGCCTAGAATGCTTTCTTCCAGACATTTACTTGGCTGAATCTCTCTTCTTCTTCAACAGTTGGGTCAAATGTCACCATCTAATGCATCCTATCTGGACTATCTCATTTATTGCTATAATTCGCCTCCTCTGACCAACAAACTCTTGTCTTTCTTACCCTGAGCTATTTCTTTCTTCCTATTTTATACTACTGATCAACTTCTAAAATATTATAGAAGTCAGTTACATATTATATTTTTGTTGGTCATATTTTTTTCTTTTTCCTATAATGTTCCATCAAAGCAGAGATCTTTTTCTCTATTTTGCATGCTGCTGTACCCTTTTGAATAGCTTCTGGCAAATAGAAGGTGCTCAATAAAAACATTTTTTTAAATAAATAAAGAGATCTTAAGATAAATAGTCCGGAGTAGGCTTAGTAGCTCAATTTTTGTTATCAGATACTCAGATAGTAGTGTGCTAGATGTTCATTGATTGCTAGTTTTATTCAGACATAATGGGAATATTTATACCATTAAAATTGGCAAACAATATAAATCAGAACTTTTCTTTTTGCCTTCAGAGGATGGGTTATCAGCACACCTCTGGACCATGGTCTTTCATTCTTTTAGTTCTACCAGGCTCATTGATTTGGATTTTGGTCGTTGGGCTTCTTAATTCATGATTGAAAGATGACTGTCACTTCAGCAGCATTTTGCCTCATTTTAAATATTTATGTGTTTGTTGAGGGAAAGTGAAAACAAATTCACAGCATGACTAGTGTTTTTATCAGATAACCAAAGTTCTCTTAGAAGCTTCCTAAAGAATTAGTGCTAGCCTCTCATTGGCCCATATTTACCACTAGACCATTTGTTAGTTGCATAAGAGACTGCAAAAATAAATGACCAGCAATGATAAATATTGTATTGTCTTAGAGTAATCATAACTTGTCTACTGGGAATGTGATTTCATCCCTAAACAAAATCAAGAATTAATTGCTAGAAAAGAAGTGGAGTATGAAGGCTATAAGACTGACAACTCAGCATGGTTACTAGTAAACACAGACCATAATGAAAAAAATAAATAAATAAGTATTGAATTCTTTAAGAAGTAGACAAATGAGCATCTGGAATTTTGAGGGAAAGTAGATGTACATGAATTTTCAACAACATTCACAACTGGGAGAGAAAGGTGACTTATCTGTGGCATTGAGAAAATACATTCCCTTAAATACCACATATAGTAGGTTAACATCATGTGGGATCAGCTGTAGTATTGCAATTTAATTTGTCCTCAAAGAATACCAAATCTTCTGTAATTATTTGCCTTTTGGAAAATGACTTGATCTTTGATTTATCTTAACACTTTTTTGATGTATTATATATCTGATAGTCACTGTAGAAAAGAGTTTAAGGTACTACTTCCAAGATCTTTAGAATTAACAATTTTTTTTTTTCTGTGTAAAGAAGTATTTGACACCTTATTTTAAGTAGTACTATAGAGAGGTCATGTTTAAGTACACGTTCTGGGTAGCATTTTTTAGACAAATAATCCACAACTGAACAGTGTTCTCATTTAAAGACAGCTTTAACATCCAAAGGGCAAGGACCAGTGTTTGGTTTATGCTAGAAAAAAATATCAGCGAGAAAGCAATTGAGTTTATTTAGATGGTGACAGGTGCTCTCAACAATTTGGATGTTGAAATAAAGGCAGACTTGTATTAAAAAAAAATACAATCTAGAGGGACTGAGAGCCTATTTCAATTCAATCAGTTCTGTTGACTATATTTCTTGAACATCTCTTGAATCAATTTTTTACCTCTCCTTCACCACAACTATATTAGTGGCAATGGTCCCTCCCCAATCTATCCTCTACATTGTACTCAGCCTTGTTTCTCCAGCACCAAATCTTATCACAGCAAAGTTCTGCTAAACACAAAACAAAACTGAAAAATCTTTAGTGTCTCCCAAGATAAAGCCTAGATTGTTCAACACAACATAAAGCTTTCAACACACAGGTACCAATTTATGAATCCTGTGTCATCTCTCACTATTCAACTTGTTCTAGTACACAGAATGCCATCTTTTTTCAAGAATAAACCACATTTGTGCTTGCTTTTGCATATACTGTTTCCTCTATCATGAAAATCCTCTCTTGTTGGGAAAAATACACACATTTTTCACTAATTTACTCATTGATATGTTCTCAAACCTATCCCTTCCACAAAGCTATTTTTCACATATGTTCTTATAATAAAATTTAAGGCAAGTTTAGTCATGAATTGTATTGCTTATTTTTTAAATTTGTTTGGATGCTGTAACCCCCATCTCACTCTTTGAATTTTCAGATGTTTAAGAGTACTTTATCATATTTTCATGTTTCAGGGCAAAGAAAGATGGATTAAACAATAATTATTATTCTTCTGCATGACCAGAAAAATATCCTTTTTTTCAAAATGGAGCTTATAAGCAAACATTAATTTAACAAATAAAAACATAACAGAACACAGAATTACATCCAAGTATTATACAAACAAAATTCATTAAAAATATTCAAAAAAGAGGATATATGAAATCTGATGTAATTATTATTAAGAGTTTTGATGAGGATTGGGACATCATTTGGACCTTAACATAAGTGTAAAGTTTGCATAGCCTAGAATGAAAGGACCACAAACAATGCCAAAAAGCAAAGATGACTTTGAGGAAGTAATGAAGCTGTTTGTGATTATGGTGAGAGTTAAGTTGACTGGTGTCTCCAAATTGTGCTGTGTTGTAATAAGAAGCATGATTTAATAGAATGAGTTTATGAAAGGCTGCTAAGTTTAGAATTAGAAGATTGAAGTTTTAATTCAAGCCCTGCTTACTCATGTGTGACTTTCAGTCAGATTGTTAGGATGACAACATTCAATAATGCAAGTGAAATTCTCTAGCATAATTTTTGGTAAATAGTAAGGGTTCCAAACAGTTAGATAAATCTGAATAGGATTAGAGGAAATAAAGTTTCCTTGAAACTTTAATGCACATACAATATAATTCAACCTTAAGTAAGCATGAGTTATCTCAAAACTTTACAATTATAAAAGCAGGCCTTTGCTTTCTTTCTTCTGCTTGTAATCATAGAGATTATTTCCTATGTGATTAACAAATAAGGTCAAAATTATAGAATAATACACAATCAAAACGCCATGTTTAATTTACCATGTTCCGGGAGGATAGCATCACTTTGGAGAAAGACTCAGGAAAATACAAAGTGTCAAATAATCAAATAAAGAAAACAATTAAGTATGCAAGTTTCCTTAGAAGAGTACATTTCTGGACTTTGAAGGGACCTGAAGGTCATCAACCTCAACTCTGTTAAATTGTTGATAAAATAACTGAGTTCTGGGGAGTTTAAGCAGAAACCTAAGGCCATGGTCATGCTAGCAGGATAGCTTCTAGAACATGGCTTCATGATTTCCATGATCTCTAAACCAGTAAGTCCTAGTCACTGTGTCTAGGTGGGCATCTGTCAACAATAGTAAGATAGGGCTCTGCATCTTTATCTTTAGATCCTTTAGGTAACTCCTTTGTGCTCAATGCAAACCCATTTATAAGACATGAAGAGATGCCCAGACAAAAACTCAAATTACATTTGCAGCAAACCCTTGCTATTTCAGTACATTAGCTACAGATTCAATAAAGGTAAAGTGGTTGTTAAGCTTTTCAGCTTGAATGGCATCATTTTTTTTATTGCTTTTGGAAGAAATATGTGGTGGCATCCACCCAAAATCATAAAACCAGAGCATCTAACAAAAGGTGCTGTGAGCCTTGAGCTCCATTATAATTTCAGATTTGGTGTGCTTCCCACTCTGTAAATCACCTGAAATTTACAGCTGCACCTGCAAACCCAAGCATGAGGCTAAACTCTTAGATAAATAAAATTGCTCACAGTGTTCCCTGAATGTGCTCTATTAGCACAACTGGGCCCTCAGCCTAAGTGGGGCTCCAAATTTACCCAAACTGGCTGTTTCTATGTAGTTAAAATCAGTTAGACCTTTGGGAATCAAATATATTTAGAAACTGTGTCAATCTTTTAGATGTTCTGAGTCTACAAGAAGACATGTGGGGACATTAGTTGATATGCCATGTACCTTAATTGTGATATTTGATCCATTTCCAGCTGTCTCTGGTTTTTCCATTTTTCCTATTACTATTAAGGATTGACAAATGTAATTTTTCAAAGCAGTCAAACATAACAGAATATTTCTTGAGAAAATTATATATATAATACTGGACCAGGTGCTACAAAGCATGAGTGCACACACACACACACACACACACACACACACACACATGCATACACATATTCGATGACATATCCCCTGCTCTTCAGATGAGTAGAGGTGGGGAGAAGAGAATGACACTTGTTAAGTGCCTACTATACACAGAGTGCTTAGCATACATTAGAGAAATATGGATAACTTCTATTTCCTACTCTCTTAAATTTCTTGCTTAAACGTGGAATTTAATCATTGCAGTAACTGTGAATCTCAGTTATTTTCATCCTCAACTATTAAATGACAAAATTAGGGATTAGAACTATTCATTAGTTTGCTTACCATCACTGAATTATTAATGTAACCAAGATTAGTATCTACTCTTCTTAGTTCTAATCTATGGTTTATCTATAATGTCATGTTCTGATCTGTCTGTCTGCTTTTCACAGAGTTTCTAGTAAATGCATCTCTTTATGGAGCATATTAAACTTTAGATAAGTCTTGAAAGATGTATAAGATGTGAATGACTGTAAAGGAGAAAAAAGATATGGAGTGAAAGTGCAAATGAACAAAAAGTGAGTGGTGCATGCATTTTTTATAATAATAATAATAATAATAATAATAATAATTTGGACAAAATAATATGTTAAAGCCTTGTGAGTCAGAAAATTCGAAAACTGAAATTATATTGAGAAATATCTAAAATGTTAGAAAATTTTGAATTCAAGAACTAATAATTATTCATTAGTATCAAAAGATTGCCACTGTGGGCGTGAGGGCACATTCTTTCCACTGTCATTTGCAGCTGTGGTCCAAGAGTCAACTCCTTTCACTATTTTCCCACCAATGAACTGCTAATCGCTTCTCTCTTCTGCGGATAAGAAGGAAACATAGAATTTAAATCAGTTCTTCTAATGAAAGGAACATATTATTAACATTTTAATTTTTTTTCTTTCGAGAAAATTGTTTTGAACTTCTAAGGGATTGCTGAACATTAGTTTAGGTGCTGTGAAAGAACCAAAATTATGAAATACAAACTCAAATACGAGGAGATGATAATCTAGTTGCAAGCATCTATTAATAAGATATTTTGGGTTGATGTAAAAATTAAGTAAGCGAGTTTTTATTTTGGAACTTATTTGCTAAAGAAGAATTTAATAGAGATCACTGACCAACATGGATACTTTTATTTAAACAAATGATTCATTTTAAAAAGTCATCTTCTATAGAAATATAATTAACAATACATTCATTTTGTAAAGCCTGTTCCTATCATTATTCTTGGAAATCCATAGAATTTATTTTGTACAATTTGTTCTGTGGAACTGTATTATATATTTTTTCACAATACTACTGGGTAATATTCCAGCTCTGTGTACTTCCATAAATATATTACATCACAGCAGAGAAATTTTTATTCTTCTAAGAAGAATCATGATGTCCCAAAAAGAGGTATAAGAGAATCACCTTGATAAAGCATGTGTTGAGCACAAAGGCCAGAAACCTGTTAGAAGACAAATGGTCCTTCACCTGATTGCTTTTCCCTGATTCAACCTACTCATCTTCACACAATTCACAAACCATGGAAACTCTCACCTCTTATTAAGACTAATTTAACTCAGGAAAAATAAAAAAACTTATTTCCATTCTGTTTCAAGGAACACTTTAGTAAAGAATAGTACCTGGAGAACAAATAGCAAGGTCTGGTATGGTAGAGAATATAGTTTTGGTTTTGTGTGACCTGTTACAAGTGGATATTGAGTAACTAGTATTCCCCAAAATGTTTGGCATAAAGTGTAGCCATCAAGGAGGGTGTTTTCATGAAATAAGTTTCTGATGAAATACAAATTTTGCATACACTTTCTGACTCCTACAATAAAAATACTGCCTATTAATATGTAAATTCTCTATTATTCCAACTATTCTATAGGAAATGAACATTTACATTTGGTATAAAGACGTGTTCCTCAAACGTGTTGATCTGGTAATTCTTTTTTTCTTTTCTGTAATTACTTATTAACTTTCACATGTTAGAACACAGTTTAGAAATCCTCAGCATAAATTATACATAAATACTTCATGTATTTCAAATAGAATAAAATTAATTGTCAGAATAGTTTCTAAAATGGCAATTGGCTTAAAAAGGTTTGTAGATAGAGGAATTAAAATTTGTGAGAAATCTGTAATTCTGGGGCATTAAGGCAATGCAAAAAAAAATAAATGAAAGAAAAAGAAGAGAAGAAAGAAAGAAAGAAGGAACCAGAAATAAGTAAAAGATAACACTATTTGTAAACGTTAGATAAAGTTATTGTTTCTAGACATTATTCATGTCTTTATAATAATTCAAGAAATTTAACTTGGGAAAATGATTAGAATTAATATCAGAATTCAGTAGGGTAGCAAATTACAGGGTAAAAAAGGTATAAATAAGTACTATACTCATATAACATCGTATACAGTAATAATGAGTCAAATATAGTAGGAGAAAAAGTCATACATAGTAGGAGAAAAAGTCTCCTCAAAAAGAAAATGGTAAAGAAAAAAGAATCAAAAGGAAAAATCTTTGGGAAAAAATATGAATGAGTTCTATGGAAAACTGACAAAATTAATTTTTTCTAAAAATTACCAAGATTCAGCTATACCTTGATTCTTGCTACCCTTTTTCACTGGTTATAGAGCTTCCATGTCTTACCAGAGTGATCCTTATATTTTCTAAAAATTTTATAAGAATTCTCCGTGAATAGATTGCTATTTTCCTTTCCAACCTTATTATCCAGAATGGCATGCTTGTACCGTAATCTCTAACCACATCCCTGAATGATACATGTTATTTCATGAATTTGTGATTTAGCAATGGAGATTCCTTTATCATGCTTTATCACCCACTGGATTCACCCTTGACCCCAGCCCCCAAGAATCAGCCTCACTCACAAATTCAATCATATTCTACTACATAAAATCTTTCACAGCCCAATCAAACAGCATTTTTCATATCCAGGATCACCACTATAGCATACCTATTACACAGCCATATTGTACTTATTAGGCACTATTTATTGTTATTACTTATTTACATGTCTGTCTCTTCATGAGCTATTTGAGATTGGCAACCAACTCATTAATTATTGAATCACCATGTCCCTGTATTGAGTGCTCCATAGGGAGCATTCAAAAAATATTTATTAAATGAACGTGCAACTGAATAGGTGAATGTCTTTATAAAGGTTTTAATAGAAATCTTAATTGTACTGTAAAATTATATGTCTTTAAAGGAAGGCAGTATATCCTACTGGCCACATGCCTTTCATAAACACAGAAAATTACTTTGGTAAACAAATGGAAAAAAATCTATATTAAAAATGGGCAGGGGAATGGGGAAGAGATAGTGAACAGAAAAGTTACTTGCTCATGCAAAAATGATAAAATGCAAACTTCCAATTATAAAATAAATCCTGGGAATGTGACTATAGTTAACAATACTGTATTATATATTTGAAAGTTGCTGAAAGAGTAAATTTTAAAAGTCTCATCACAAGAAAAAAAAATTGTAACTACGTGTAGTGGGGAATGTTAACTAGACTTGTGATGATTATTTGGCAATATATACAATATCTATTCATTATGTTGTACATCTGAAGTTAATATAGTGTTATATACTGATTATATCTCAATAAAAAAATGAAAACAGGATTCATTTGGGAATTTTTAAACTTTTTTCAGAATCTTCCTAGTATTAAATCTGTGGCCATAGTTACAGAAAACAACTTTTTTGTTAGATAGCCTATTCCTAGTAAAGCATATTAAGTGCAGTAGACTTTTCAATATGATATGTTTGTGTTGTGAAGAGAGTATATTGGAGATACGGTGATAGAAGGATGGATAGCTAAAACATATTATTTTACAAAATTTACATTCTTTCCTTGACATCTGACATGAAAATAAGTATTTATTTCTTTATATGTTTTGGAGGACTCCACTTAAAATAGAACAATACTAGTTGGTTTTTGAAATTTGGTCTATCTGGAGAGTATTCATCTAATAAGTCACCCATTTGTCTTTCAAAATCTAGCTAAAATTCTATTTTATTCACAAATTCTTCCCTAAACTGCTCAGTTGGAAGAATTTTTTAAAAAATTGTTAGACTCTAATAACTCATTATTTGTATTTTGCATGTGAAATTTTTAGCTTTTAATTTTATTTACAATTATTTATGCACATTTTTATCTATCACTCTCCAGATGGTAGGTTACATTTACATTAAAAAGAAAGTTTCTAGATAGAACCAATTTTATATTTTCAAAATACAAATATGTTCTTAGTATAGAGTAGGAAAAATATGTGAATATTTATATTTGTATCTGATAATATAAGGCAGGCAAACTAGTCGCATTTCTAATAATCTAGAAATATTTGTAACTAAAAGTGTTCTCTTTGTGTCTGTGTGTGTGTGTGTATGAGAGAGAGAAAGAGAGAGAGAGAGAATATTAACCAAACAAATTTTACATTTGCAATTATCCATAATACATAGCAAAATATTACTTTAGTTGAGGTTTTGTTGTAGTTGTTGTTTGTTTGCTTGTTTTTTAACGGTATCTAAACCAGGGCAAACAGAAAGGAGTAAGTTGCCTAGGACACACATTTTAAGAAGGTCTCATCCAGTTGGGTCAGCGCCTGAGAGTATCTCCTTAAATTGTGCCCCGTAGGTGCTTCATTCACATCACCTTATCTCTGCAACTGCCCTTTTTGGATCTATCTCACGGTTTTATCACTTTTCCTCCAGACTCCCAGTCTCTTCCCTTGATGCCTAACTTCTAAGATATTCCCTTTCACTAGAGCTCTAAACCTCAATCATATTTAGGAGCCGCTCTCTCCTATTTCCCTATCAAAGCTCCAGTTGTCCCTGTACCTAAGTGATAGAGAAAACTCTGTCACGTAGACTATTTTATAAACAGCAATTTTATTTTTTAGATAAAGAAGACTGAAAAACGTTTGATGTTAGCTCCCCAGGTAGCACTTGCAGTTTAAAGAAAAATACCTGAATACTAAGGCATGTATTTTTAGTGTCCTAATACTCCCCCTCCACCAAGGAGCCTTGCTTGTATGCCCACCCCTCTGTTCATCCGCAGCCTCCAGCTGAAGCCAGCCTCCTGGGGACATTCTTCCTCAGATGCACTCAGATGTCATCAGGGAGCTGCCACTCACACTGCAGTCTGCACCAGACCCTGTCCCATTTTTAGTTTGTTCCCTATACTTTAAGTTTCTTATTTCTTATTATTTTTTCAATTGTGTTATATGCATTCGTTTTGTTACCTAGATTGTATTTAGTCAGTTTTTTCCATGTTCATACTTTTTTTTTTTTTAATAAATCACAAAACATTAATTCTATCATCAAAGTAGACTGAAACACGGTAAGGGAAGCTTTAGATTTTGGCAGCGGGATTCACGCATATCATTAAATGAATTAATGTTTGCAACCCTGCCATACCTCTGCCTAAAACCAGCCCTGCCAACGTGCCTTTCTCTTCTCTTTACCATGGCCTCCCAATTGGTAACAAAATAATCCCATTGTCATTTCTCAAATAGAAGCGAACATATCCGTTTTCTAAAAATGACAAATCAACCTCTAAGCTGAAATCTAACTACACAATATGTGTAGGTCTGGCAGCATTAAACCACCTTTCTTCATTAAAACTTCTATTAACCACTAATCCATCACTAAATTAGATGTTCAATGACTTTTAAAGTGGGGATTAAAAGACATTGTAATCAAATAGTCATTTTTTTCTAAAATATCATAACTTTCCTTGTCAACAGAAAGGATGGTGACATACTCTTAGCCTGGGACTTAGTGGTTCTAAGGCCACATTATTGGAAATGATATATTGTTTGCTTTTTTGCTTGTTTGTTGAACTTCGATTCAAACTAAATTATATAATAGTAAATGAAGAAAATGAGTTTAGTTTAACTTTCTCTGACACAGACATGGAAACAAAGAAAGAAGAAGAGATGATTCAGCTCCCACAAAACAAAAATGGTGACTGTTTTTCAAGTAAATAATAAGAAAGGGATGACTTGAGTGTTTTAAAACATGGACTTTGGAGAAAGATTTTGTATTGATGTTGTTTTAACTTTTTATAATGGAGAATTTGAATGTACACATAAGTAGTGGTGTATGATAAACTCCCTTGTACCTACCACCCGAACTCAGCTACAATTGATCATGGCCAATCCCAGCCCAGTTTCACCTCATCCAACCTTCCTCCTCCAAATTATTTGACTATATCTCAGAAATCATATAATTTCATCTGTTAATATTTTTGTATATAACAGTACAAATAAGAATTCATTTTACTAATTCAACCAATTATTACTATCAGATATAAAATTTAAAAATAAATTAATATTATTATTATTATTAAATATCCAGTCAGCATTGCTAATTCCACTTGTTCATTAATAAGAACTGGGTTTTAGTCTCTACTTTTCCACTTACTTCTGTATGGCCTCGCTCTCCTTATCTGTAAAATGAGGTTAAAATTTCCACCTAAAAGGTGTATTGTGAGAATTAAATGAGGTGATATATAAGAATGAGTGTAGGTCTTACGACTCACTCGATATATTTAAAAGATATTTTTATAATAAAATTTTAGATATTTTTGGAATATATTTTAATTTTAAGTCATCAAAAAGTTTTTAAGGCCAAGTCTAAAAAATTGACCATTTCCCAATTCCTCCCTGGTTTCTTTTCTTCTCCCTTCTCTGTCTTCTGTAAATTGTGTTTCTGCTTTTTGTCAAGTGTGATTCCACCCAGACCTGCTCTTACTCCTTTCTCACTCAAATTTACCAATTTGTGCTCTATTACCTGTTTGTGACTTGGAAATAGTAACAAGCACAACCAAATTATGATGTTGAAGTAAATATGGAAAAGAAAAATAAAAGAGTAGCAATGTGTAAAAGTTCTCATTTATTTTAAAACATAACTTTGAGCAATTTTTAAGCAGCAGAAATGTCTCTGTGTGTCTAAATCCATAGAAAGAAAAGCCAACTCTACCTATGTATTTATAAAAAGTAGTGAGTTTCCCCTAATGTAGACAGATCTCATTAAGATTTATCTTAATCACTTTTCCTTCGTGTAAAAAGGGTAATTCCTTCCCCCCATTTTAATTTGTCGTTAAAGCAAAATTTCTCTTATTTTGATATTATTTGAAATGAAATATGTGAGGGAAAGGTGTTGAAGGTATTGACATAAATTGCTAAATTGAAGCTAAAGTCCAAATGCATTTTTAATGATAAATAATGCTCAATTGCTAATAACGACTATCAAAATTTTGCCTCCTTTGAGCAGTGTATGTGTGAGCTCATTTTTCCACAGTCTCACTAGCATCTTTTTTTTTAAATTTTTTGCCCATTTGATATATGAAAAATATCTCTTTGTTTTAAATTGCACTTCATTGATTTCTAGTATGGTTTAATATGTGACTTTTTATTGGCTATTTTCATGTGTCTTTTGTGACTGCTTACATACTTCTTACATGTTTCTAGTGGAGCATTTGTCTTTTCCATATTGAATATTTTTATCATAAGTACATAGCACAGTTTTTATCTTCCTTTATTCCAGGTTGCCAAACTGACTCTGAACTGCCTATACTTTTAACTGGCATGGTATGTCTTGAATACTAATAATCACTGGAATCACATGGCATTTAAAAGTTGAGAGTTTCAAAGCATTTTATAGTAATAAATTCCCATCCCACCCCAGTATTCCAAAGGCCTTTTGAAGACAGTAAATTGAAAGTGACATTTTCCTAATATATGGGCAGAGAGATGACAAATTTATGATCAGAAACAAGAATCTGGATATCAATATGAATTCCATCTCTTTTTTTTTGTTTTCTTAACTGTTTTCATAAGAAATAGAAAATTACATCCAATCGGGCATCTGTGAAAACACAACCAGTTAGGTTTTTTGTTTTGTTTTTATTTTTGTTTTTTGTTGTTGTTTGTTTGTTTTATGATCATGGCTTCTTTATGTGAGGGCCAGCAGGTAAGGTTTGATACTCGCTGACATGATTGTGTAACCTTGTATGATGATGGAGAGCATTTTATCAAGTACAGTTAAGCACTTGCTGGATGACTAGAACTGAGTTCTGGGAGTTAAAATAAACAAGAAGGAAAAACTCTGCAATTATCCTCAAAAGGTTGGGTTTGTAGATGACAACTTCTTGAGGATGCCTTTGCCCAAACAATTTTGGAGTTACTTTTGCAATTATCTTCAGAATCTGTTTGTGCTCCATTATATTTTCTTTAAACAATGATGTTGAAAAAAGAAATAATTATGACAAGTTGAACATTATGCATTTCACTAAACTTAACTAAAAATAACAAATGCCTATTAATGCAGCTTGTCTTTACTCCATATACTCTTAGGATGCCTTTGCCCAAACAATTTTGGAGTTACTTTTGCAATTATCTTCAGAATCTGTTTGTGCTCCATTATATTTTCTTTAAACAATGATGTTGAAAAAAGAAATAATTATGACAAGTTGAACATTATGCATTTCACTAAACTTAACTAAAAATAACAAATGCCTATTAATGCAGCTTGTCTTTACTCCATATACTCTTACTAAAAAAAAAAAAAAAAATTGTTTTCAAAGGGGAAACGATGCTTTGTCACTCTTGATGATATTCAAAAGAATATAATGATCAGAACCCCAAAAACAAAGATAAAGGAGGGCCCTTCTAGAAAAGAAGCAATATTTGGACAGCAGATGAGTCTCCCTTATTTATGATTTGTGCCCTCATGGCCAAGTTCAGTGCCTAGCATATAGATGACACTCGATAATTCTTATTGAATAAATGAATAAAAGATTTCATCATTCCAGAATCATTGGATAAAGAAAATATTTCCTAATATAACATTGACATTGAAAATACTCCTCATATCTGAAGAACAAATACCTCCTTTGTGCACATTTATAATATTTAACATTTGCAAAAATAAAATTGTATTTAGAGATTACTTAAAATATTCAAAGATGTGTATAAGCATAGACAAAGTATTATTAATTAATTTAGTCATACAATATATGCAAATATGTGCTTTCAAATAAGATAATCTATTCCACTGTGTGGAATGTTTTATTAAAATAATAATATTTTCATGACAGTTTTCCAGAATAACCATCTCCAGAAAACAAGAAAGATTAATTAGAAATGACAGGCTCAAAATGATCTATTGGGATGGCTTGATATGCAATTGAGGCTAATAGATTAGAAAATATAATTAATTACTTAATTATAAGGAAAATGGATATTGTTTGTAAATTATCAAGTGATTGTATAGTAAAAATAGTCCACTGATGTCTTATTATTTTAAGATTACCAATTGAGGATTTAGGGGCAGTAAATGTTTTCAGTTCAGTTATATAAAAGTTAATTGAGCATTTTTTCCTTTCTTCTGTGAGTCTTGTCTTCTCTGACACCTGACTAGAACTGTTAATGAAATCTTGTGTTTGTGCTTTGAGAACTTCCTTCTCAGAAATTGTTGTCATTTGAGGATAAAATGTCTGTATCTCTCTACTTCATCGACTCCCCATCTGTTGTCAACAGTCATTCGAGAACATTTCTTATTTTCCTCACACTGTCTCTTAATTTCTTTTTTCTTTTTTTTAACAGTTTCATAATTAACACTATATTGTGGTAAATATCCTTGAGAAAAATGCTATGAAAATATTTCAGTGCAAAATATTTATATTACAGAAGACATGAGGTAATCTGACTCCCATAATGGTACCCAAATTCCCTTTCTTTTTATTGAGGAATAGTTGCTATGCATTTCATTGCTAGTATTGTTGTTCATAAAAAAATGATTATGTAAACTAAAACAAATTGAATAGGTGGACTTGTTTTCTAAAAAACAGCAACAAAAAAGCATCCTGAAATAATTGATTATAAAATTCAGAATAAATTACTGATATTTCCCCATATCCACTTCAAAAATGGTATTTAGATTATATGTCTCTTTAAGTCTATTGATGAGCTCTGATTAATACTGCCCATGTCATTGACAAATTTAAGAATATCATTTCATTCAATAACATCGATTTCTTAAAAATTTATTTTTATATATTTCTGGATGTTATTCTAGATTTGATACAGAGAAGAAACTGTAACATTTCCAAACTCAATACGTGTTAATAGCAGCTTCAAGTAGAGAGTGGTAGTTTACTTTTCAATAGAGGTTGAGTAGAAGAATGAGCAATAGATTCCAAAACTAATTTGCAAGTACAATTAAGGTAACAAAATTATAATTAGCCAAAATTCTTTTACACTGTCATAAAGAATAGTAGGGTAGGGCTTGAACTTTTTTATATTATTTCTTCCTCCTCAATAAATTATCTTTCTTGATTTAGGGGTATACATTAAGTATTACAGAAAACTTTCTCATATAAACTAATTATAATCTTAGAAGTTGGAAAACTACTACTATTAATATTATGCAACATAAACAAATTGAAAATACGCTTTTGGATAACTCAGCAAAAACTGTTTCTTACAGTGGTGTAAATTAAATGACAAATATAAGTAGGCAACTCTTGTATATTAATTAGTTGACTTTTGTGACACTTTTAAGATTCTAAATTAAAAACTACTAAAATGGCTTGAACATTCCTAAATTATTGCTTCTGCCTCCATTCTTACAAATGCTTAACTTCGGACAGTGACAGAATGATCCTATCTTAACATTTCACCTCTTGCACACAACATGGGAAAAACCCTCTGATTCCATAATATTGTAAATTATTTTGATTAACTATAGTAACAGAATTTCCATTAAAATGTTCTTGGAACAGAAAGTAAAAAACAAATTAAAACAATTTCTCTCGGACCAATGTTAACAGCTCATGATCAAACATAAACTTTAGCCCCTATTTCCATTCTTTTTTCAATCTTCTTTGACATTGGGAAATACATTGCATACTGAATTGAGCAAGATCTTGGATTCTAAACACATAGATTTGATTCCCAAATGTGCTGCTCACTAGCTGTGTGACCTTGGAGAAGATACTTAACATATATAAGCTTAGGTAACAATAAACCTTACCATATGGGATTGTTATCAGAATTAAGTGGCATGCATATAAAGCTTTTGGAACAGTCGCTAGTGAATACTAATTATTAATTAACTCTTAATATCATCATCATCTTTGTCTTTACAACTCAAGATGTAACAAAAAGACAAGATGAGAGCAAGCTAATAAAAAGATATGTGGAAAAAAATGAAGATGAGAAAGAAGACAGGAAGGTACAGAGAATGCCCTGGAATAGGCATTTAGCAAATGTTGGCATGTGCATAATCAAAGACATTAGAAAACAAGAAAGAAGGAAGCTAATATTAACTGAGTAATGACAATATGCCAAGAGCCTTTGAAACATACTTTTAAATCATTTCAAACTTATATCATAGGTATTACAATATCTTTCAGTTTAGAATGAAATTGAAGCTCAGAAAAGTTGTGCAGTAGGATGAAAGTCTTATATATTACTAATAAGAAAGAATTAATATTCAAATAGTTTTATTTTATTTTTTTGCATTTTTTTTTCATTTTCTACACATCATACATTATATCTCAAGGCTGGAAAAACTACCTCAAAATATGCCATCTAACAACTTCATTCCTCTAATAATTTTCCTTTTTTCCATTTAAAACTGCAAAATTTGAGCAGAGGAGAGGATTCCTTGATTTATTTCTCAGCTTCTTCCCAACTTATGCCATCTATCTTTCTCCTCAGTACCAAGGGAGAATAATAAATATCCTTGAGGATTTAAGAGGTTCTGTGATCTGAAGAATCTCAAAAACATTGCTAACTACAATATTAACTTAAATTTGGTCCTGCTGGTTTCAGATCACGTGATTAACTCATCCAGAATATTTTCAACTGCTTTTTCACTCATAATCATTATCTATTTCTTGATGGCTCTTAATGAAACACTTTTTCTAGTTATGACTTAGGTTATAGTTATAAATAGGATGCTTGGTCCCCTGGGGTAACCTTTCTCAAGTGACATTAAGGATGGTTAGATGTATAAGCAAATACATACCTAATAAATGTGAAAATTGTCAAGCGACTGGACAAGTTTGCTGTTGTTTTTCTTATTATACATTTTTCTGGAAAATATTCCCATAGTTTGAGGCCAATCCTGATGTTTTTATTTAATATACTTAGAACAGTCTTGCTTTATATAATTAAATCTTAATAATATTTATCTAAACCAAAATAAACAGCATTTTTTATTCATAAAGTTCTCTTCCTTTTTATGTGATCATGAAGAAATTAGATATCTTTGCAATTTAAGTCATATTCCGTGTGTATGACTATTTACCATTGAATTTAGAATTTAAGATAATCTAAAGTTTTTTTCTTTTTCTTTTTTAACAGAGGTATAGCATTTCTCACTTTATAAATCTATGTCCATGTTAGGAGACATGTAGCCATCCACATTTGTTTTCATTATTTTTCTTCTTGGGGTTATTTTTTCCAACTTTATTGAGTAAAACTGGCACATTGTCGGAAACCAGCAGACCAAGTCAAACCAGGTACCTGAATGGGGGAGCGGGGACATAGAAAAAAGAGAGGACAGACAGGGTGCAGGAGGGAGAACAGATCTCACAACTGTCTCTCCGAGTTTATTTCTTATGCTCCTTTTTATACATAATCTGTTCCTTTGTGTATCCCAAGATAACATAATTAAAGTAACATCCTGAAGATCAAGGTACAATGGACACTTCCTTTGACACTCCCTTTGACACTCCTTTTTTCTATACTTAATCTTCTTCTTCCTGGAATTCCACAGAACCAGCCTTTTCCCTTTTTTATGCAAGCAGGCCTCCCAAGATAATCCATGCACTCTTTTGAATTTGGGGAGCTTTAGCTCCCTACAGCACATACATATTTAAAATGTGCAATGTGATCACTTGTTTCATTATATTTTAAAGAATAAAATTAGTCTAGGAACTTAAGTGATTTGCCCAATACACATAAAGTTCTGGATTTGAAGATATATTACCATGGACAAAGGATAAATGAGAAACAAATGAATGATTCTTTTAAGCTAAATTAGAGCATTATTGGTCTCTTACATCCTGCTTATGATGTTACCAAGGGAATGATTTATCTTGAGACCAGAGCTAGGCTCTAAGGATCCTAATGTTATTGGCTCCCAAAAACCATCTAGTTTACTAACTATGAGAATAATTAAATGAAACTTCTGGTCACCCAATTTCAATGTGGGGCCAGAGATTTCTCCTCACATGGACAAATAATGCTCCAACTCCAGCTGGGTGTCCTATGAGTCAACTCAAATCTGACACTTTCTACATGGAGTTAGTGTCAAATTCCACAAAACTGGAATCTAACTCAAAGATTGGAGGTTCCAATGACCCCCTCTTTGAGTTCAATTAATTTGCTAGAGCAGCTCACAGAACTCGGAGAAACATTTTACTTACTAGATTATTGGTTTGTTATAAATAGATAGAACTCAGGAATAACCAAATAAAAAAGATGGATGAGACAAGGTATGGAGAAAGGATGCAGATGGAGCTTCCATAATCTCTGAGTTTGCCACTCTCCTGGGATCCTCACATGTTCACCAACCTGGAAACTCTGAACCCCGACCTTTTGAGTTTTTATTGAGGCTTCATTACAAAAGCATGATCGATTAAATCAGGGGCATTAGTGATTGAACTCAATTTCTGGATCCTCTCCCTTCCTAGAAGGTTAGGGGGTGAGACTAAAAGTTCTGGCCCCTTAGTCCTGATTGGTACCCTGGAAACCAGCCCTTACCTTTTGGTGCTTTCCAAAAATCACCTCATTAAACAAACCCAGTTGTGATAGAAAGGGGCTTGTTATGAATAACAGGACACTCCATTTCCTAATATTATAACCAAACACTGTGAAGAATAAAAAGTCACTACTTTCTCACTATATAAGCTGCTTTACATACCCCTGAGCCTCATTCCCTGATTCATTTGAGATCTCTCAGTTTGCAAACTGTCCTTTTGGTGTGTACACATTAAATTTTCACTATTATTTCAGTGATTTCTGTTATTGTTTAACTTTGACAACCTTTAGAGCTCTGAAGCAATTTCAGGAACTGAGAACCAAATATTATGACAAAAGATGTTCCAATTGCTCTTATCCATTGGGAAATCCCAAGAGTTTAGGAGCTGTGAGCCAGGAACTGTGGTCTTCTGAATGACTCATTATACATTTCTTTTAAGTCACAATATCATTCCTAGTCACTTATTTGTTGTGTCTTCTTCCTATTATTAACTTTTCTGCATATGAAGGAAAGATCAGAGGTTTACGGCTTTTTCAAAAAAAGCTTTTATTGGTCATGGTTTACAAGCACAGTGACCTGAGCCTTCTCCAAAATCACTTATTTGTCATTTATCAAATACTGCTTTATAGTATCATGTATAATGTTTCTTCTATTTTTATTTAGTGAATTTTTGTATGAATCATCTTTCCAAAGGGAGCTATATATTTCTTATAATTTAATATATGTATCTTCTGTGTAAATGGAGTATAAGCGAGCATACTAAATATTTTGATATTCCCACAAATCCTTGCTCAGAGTTAATCTTTGAATAGAAGTTTAAGCCACTGAACAAGGAGAAAGCATGCTCATCCCAAATGAGTTATTATCTAAAAGATAATGAATATAATTATGATAGGAAGATATATTGCTCAAAAAAAGCAAGCAGAAATAGAAATGGTATGAAGACACTCTTAATGGTATTCTGATTTTAAATCTACTTTTTACAGGTATTAAAGAAGTCTGCTCTTTAAGGCCATTATTTAAAAAATGATGTGTAACAATTTAACAAACATTTCTAGAACGTGGAATTATCTTATATGATTGCAATAATGTAGACCAAGAGCCTCAAGTTCACCTGAAAACCTTGATTCACTATTTTAATTTTAAGAACATATGCAAAGAGAAAACCAATTGAATTTTATGCATAGTTTCTCATTGAATTATCTATATAACAGATATTTGGAAATTACTTTCAAATCCAAAAATAAGGACTTATTCAACTAAATCAGGGTTACCTATTCAATGGAGAAATATATATTCTTTAAAAATTACTTATCTGAAGAATATTTAATAGCATTGGAGAAAAGAGAATAAAAGAAGATAGAAAAGTGTGAAAATGTATTTGTTATTTATATTTAAATAGTATGGTATATATCACGGTAAAGAAATCTCAAAATATTATTTTTCTGTTTTCTCTAAAAAATATTTAAATTTTTATAATTGAAAATTGTATCTATTTTCAAAATGTTTTATGGTTAACATGTTTAATATTTTATAGTCATAAGATTTACTTTAGGAAATCATTGTGATAAAGTTAAATAACTTTAAAGTCTAACAATTAAAACTTTATTATATGTTTATAATATATTTATAATTGCATGTTATATTTATTGATATCGTATTTACTAATATGAATTTATAAATGAATATTCCAACACTACATGTTTAGTTAAACTGAGAAAATCAGCCATGAGCCTTCTTCTACTGGGTTTTATAATCATACATTTGAAAAGTGCATCATATATATAAGGATAGCTGAGGTCTTTTAAAGTTTTTTTTTCTTTTTTTAAAGTTTATTCTCTCTAGTGCTGAGATAAAATATGTTGGGTATAGATAAATTTATGGATCCAACTACTCTGACCTGCTTAGAACATCCATACAAAGTTAGAGAACAAATGGCATATTTACAATCAGAGTTTGCTGCACAGATATGGATGGGTAAGTCACAGAGGATTCTTTTAAAGGAAAATAGGAGCTTTAAAATAAAACTCCTTATCCTTTATGATCACTCCCTTGCAGAGCTCATTTACTTTTATGGTTTCAACCATTATTTCCATGTCAAACAACTCCCAAATCTGTATTTCCAACCATGATCACTCACCCTAGTTCATAATTCATATTTCATACGCAGTTCCACTTAGATTTCTAACAGTCACTTCAAACTCAAAATAAGCCACCATAACTCTCCTCACCCGATAAACATGTTCTATTTTCTAACTTTCCAATCTTGCTAATAGCATCAAAATGTGCCTAGTGCACCATCCCCTCTGCATTCTCTCAGCATTAATAACTTGTTAGTGTCTGAATTCTTCTGGGCCCTTTAGCTCTTGGGTTAGATCAATCAGTGAGCTCTATTGACTCTTTTCCTAACCCTCCATAGCTTTTTACCACAACCACTTGCACTCTCATCTAGGCTTCATTACATAACTAGAGACTGGCACCTGTCTTTGTCTTGGACATATTTAAGTAAAGTAGAGATATTAGAGCTGGCTTTTAATCAATCTCACTACCTCATTCAAGAGCTACAGTTAACTTAAAATAGCAAGACTTGGAAATTAGCATGTCGTTATTTAAATTGAGTCTGGACATATTGAAATGAACTCATTCTAACACATCTCTGTTACAATGAAATGGATATACACTGAGAAAATTGAAACCTCAGAAAATTCAAACAAAAGGTAAAAATATTCATTAACCTTTCAAGCAAGTTTTATCCAGAACCTTAGAGATTTCTGGTCTTCTCCACACTATTAATCAGCATAGAGAAGAGAATCACTTTAAGGACACATTAAAAGAATATATTAAGAAATGAACTACAAGAAGTTGTGAGATATGTAGTCCAGGTGATGGTCAGGAAAAGACCGCGTGTGTGTGTGTGTGTGTATATGTGTGTGTGTGTGTGTGTGTGTGTGTGTGTGTAGCTTTAATTAATCTGAATACAAGTAAAATATCTGCTTCACATTCAGCGTATTTTAGGCTCACTACAGATGCAAAGAAGGCTAAGACAAATTTCCAAATGGTTTACAGTCAAATTGGTGATAGGAATCTCAGACAAGCTAAACAAAAGCAAATAAGGCAAAATAGAATACAAACATCTTTAAATATAAAAACCTAATTTGAGTCTGCTGATGTATTGTAGAACAAATTTTCAGAAAGTGGAAGCCTATGTTACCTTATTTTAAATGCAGGTAAAAGAATGAGTTGCCAGTGTATCCAAACCTCAAACATCTTCCTGTAAATTGCTAAAGTGTTTTTAACCATCAATATAACAATCCACCGAGGATTTCTGCAGAACTGAATGGCTTAAAGACCTCTAGGTCTTTCTGAACCCGAGGAGTTTCATACACATGTGTATGGATACCTCAACCTCAGATTGAAGTTCTGCCTGTAACTATCTCAATACCCAGCCAACAGTGACTCTTTGACTGTACTTTAGGTCTGTGTGCCCAATCTCCAGTGGGCTTTGGGGTAATTTGAGCAAAGTATTAAAGATCTCAGTTCTAAAACTGTGGACTTGAAGGACAGTAATTGAAGGCTTTGAATGGGTTCATTCCCTTGGCTCCATAGGTCTCAGTTACATGTGGAGAGCCGTAGCTGGAATAAAGACAGAGATAGATTTTTCAGAGCAAAGGGTCTAGGGCAAAATATGATAAGTATATTTTGTGGTAAGGAATTACAAAAGAATCTCAAAGCCTAATGACTGATTAGATTTTAGACACCAAGGGTTAAAGAGAAATTTATAGCAAATTTGAGATTATAAAGCAAGAGGTAGAATTAAAGGTGGGAATAACTAAGGAAGACTCCAAAGGTGCATTGGGGTAATTTAATGCTAGGTATATTAAATTCATTCCATTCTTCTACAACTACAAAATGAGGAGAAGATGGATGCTGGAAGATGAATTTGCTTTTAGTTTCTATAAGGAGGCCCTAGCTACTGTGTTTATATGAGCTTAAATTGGTTAAATTGTCTCTTGCAAATAAAGAAGCAAAAGTCTAACTATTTTTGAAAATGCAAAGGAAAATTCCGTTCAACCTAGCATTTATGTCACCTACAAATTAATTGCTGTAGTAAGTTGTTAACTCCCTAATGGATCTATACACTCTTCTCCTGTTCTCTTTCAAAGGGCAGCATTACAGTAACACTTGAGAAGAAATTTTTCAGATTCTTTGTGTCATCATTTCATTCTCTGAACACTTCAAAGCGTATGAAGTCAAGAGAACTAGCACTAAGTCTCTTTGAAATGTGCATTACAATGATATCACTTCCACTTCATATTACTGCTCCAATTTTAGACACTACACATATAGCATTTGAGTCCAAATAAGAGGCAATTATGGAAGAGTTAAAATGGAGATGGCCTTTGCCTCTTGAAGTTTTAAGAGCTTTCCTACTTTCTTGCAATTTGTGAGGGAGCAGCAACTCTTTAGAACTCAGTAGTGTCCTAAATGACATGCTTAGGCAATCAGGCAATCACAATCAGATCATTCAGTGTTAAAAAGAAACTCACAGGAGATAATTCTATTCCAAAGAGAAATTCGCAAGAGATTATTCCATTCCAAAAATTGGTAGTAATAAAGAAATGATAAAAGAAATGATTTTTCTTTTCATTAAATCCAAAATTGGTATGTAAACAGTTAAGCTTAAAAAAAGGGCAACAAATCTTTTATTCTCTTAGTATTTTTCAAGAGTAGAAGCAAATGGCATTTTCCTGTGTATTCTGAAAATAGCATTTTATTTGTTCTCTTGTGTTCCCAAACTAGACTGTTATATTTAGGATCAGTAACTGTGGAAAATGGAAATTCTGATTCCTGAGTGGAGGGGGACTAATAACAGTAATATTATTATAACTATCGAGTTCTCATGAAGTAATAGCTTAAAAAACAGACATGAAGGGAGAGAAAAAATAACCATAAGCACCTGGTATCTCAACAGACATTGGTGTCACCTCAAACTAAAGCAATATATTTATTTGTAACTTTATCAGTACTCAGTATATTGATCTTAAATATGCAGTCTAAGAAATAAGTTGGCTGATATCATTATCCTCACATACACAACTTTTTGTACATGAATCTGAAAGGTGGTCAATTTAAGTAACACATCTTCAGAATCAAATGAGAAAATTTCTTAACACTGTCAAATACATGCCAATCCATCAAGATAAAATCACCACACTGGGTAGTTTCTAGCATCATCATGATCTTAGACTATTTCTGAGCAGCATTCAGAGGAAACGGTGCAGAAGTATGTGTTTTTGTTTTAATGGAGACTCACTATCAGTAACCATTACGGCAGAAGACTCATAAGGGCAGAGCCCTGGAATTTGATGATTCTCAGTTAAGCCCCCGGAACTTTCCCTTCAAGTGCTTGGGAATAACCAAGTCCTGAGATTAGTCTCTAGGTTATTTAAAATGCCTAGAGTTGAAACATGCACCAACTTTTTGGTTTTACTATTTTACAATGGAAAATAATGTCGCAGGGCCTGGAAATACTTAATGTCAGTGTGATCAGCACATTTTCTCTGCCATCCAACATTGTAGGAAGGCAAATCAAAATCAGAAACCACTTTATTGATTTACCAAAAGAACTTATTGTCTGAAAAGAGAAATACTCAAAAGTCCATCACATCAGCACATTCTCTTCATGAGATAAATGTCCACCAAAGTCTGCTGATGGCTTGGTGAACATGGAAACAAAACAAAGCAGCTGAGTGAATCAAAGCTTAAAGTGCCTAAGAACCTAGAAGCCACTCTCATGATTGTGATGAGTTTCCCTTCAAGAATGGAAATACACATCCCCTTGGATACAGAACTTTACGGTTATTTCTACCCCAGAGATGGACTTTCCATAGAAGACAGAGATGTTTTCAGAGAATGGTTAATGCACACTTGTTGCTACATTGTACTTCAATTAGTGTGATTAACATCTTCCCCGGTGACTTTCCTTTTATCTCTATTTTTGTGGCTGGCCAAATCTTTCTTCTGAATGACAAGATTTTTTAAGGAGTTTAATACAGTTCATTTAAAGTATTGCTAAATCTTTTGGCTTTGTAGCTATTCTATCTCCTATAGGTGAATTTAAAAATCCACTGTATATATAACCCATTATTTATATAATATATAAACTACACATAAAAATAAATGTATTTATTTTTCTTGTAGCAGTTTATGTTTCAAAGGTAATCCATTTTCCTATTTACCTAATTCTTAAGGAGTACATTGTATAGTCCTTAATATTGTCAACTTTATTATTTTCCATTTTATGAATGATTAGATAATATTAAAAAGGGTTTACTTACTTGTTTAAGATTGCATATGTGGTGTGTAATAATAATTAGATTCAAAACCAGCCTTTTCTCCCTTCTAATTCTAAATTCTTTGTCACTATATTAAACTACTTGGTGGTTTTCTTGTAATCTTTTTCTGTTAGTTTTCTAAGTTCTTTGTGTCATTAACAATTGCATTCGATAATGGCCTAGCGTCTTCAATATTAAGAAAAAAATGTTTCAGTATATATATTACAGCATTTCTCTGGTTCTTTCCATAGTAAACTTATGGATAACACTTGCTCATATGAAACCACTTTTTTCTATTTCTCATTGTCTCAATTGTCTCAGTGAACAACCATCTATTTAACTCCAAAAAAATTTACTTTTCTCAAGGTCATCAATTACTCTATGTTAGCAAAGCCAGCATTCACATTTTGGATTTGTTTTAATATATTCATAAAAAGTAAATACTTCTTTCATAAAATAATTTCTGCTTTTTGAGACGGCAACTCCATAATTTCTTGTTTTTCCCTCCCATTTTACCACCTACATTTTCTCATTCTCTTTTTCGGGCATTTTTTCTTTGACTAAACCTTTTAATGTGTTAATGGTCCAGGCTCAGTTTCAGGCCATCTTTATCTCAACTTCTATACTCTTCCCCTAGGTAACCTCGTTTAACCTCATGAACTCATACACCATTTATATTGCACACATTGGTACTTCAAGCTCAGACTTCTCCCCAGTACACCGGACAGTGTATTCAGTAGCTGAGGTCTATCCTTCATTTTATACTTAATATGTACAAAATGGATTTTTTAACTTGCTTTCATAGCCATCACCCCCAAAACTTCACTCCTGTGTCTCTTTTAGTCTTTTCCTTCCCATTAAATGGCATCGCATTGCTTCAAAAAGCTAGAAGTCATCAATAATATCTCTCTCCATCACATCCAATGCTTCAATATATCAATTCACTCTACATACCCTGAATCAAATCATTTCCCTGTATTTCTATTGTTACCCACTTGTTTCTCTATATCCCTACTACTGTCAGAATGGTTCAACCAGCCATTAGCTGTAGTTTAGGCTGTTACTATATCCTCTTAGCTATTCTCTCTTCTTTAACACTTAGCCCCTTCAATCCAATTCTCCACCCAACATTGAGAATAACCTTTTGAAAAGTAAAGCAGATAATGTTTTTTTTCTTCCTTCATCTTCTCCATTTCCTTACATTCTCTCTTTGATCACATTTAGTATTAAAGGCACAATTTTTATTCATGTCTAAAAGATTCTAAATGATCAAATCCTGCCTGACCTCTTGCCTGTCTCTTATAAGAACACTTGTGATTGCATTGGGCCCACCCATATAATCCAGGATAATCTCTACATCTCATAATCCTCCTTTTAATTACACTTTCAAAATCCCCTTTTGCCATTTAAGGTAACATAATCAGAAGTTCAGGGATTAGGATGGGGACCTCTTTGCGGGGTCGTTATTCAGCCTCCTTACAAATACTTACTTTCCTCTCTGTGATAAGGATTTCCCCACTCAATTTTGCATCCCTTCATATTGCTCAAATGTACTAACAACACTCCTTTGTTTATATTCTGGTCATGCTCATCCCTCATGGACTCTTTGTTTAGTTTCCAACCACTCTTGGTTATTCCTCATCATTCAGGTCTCAGGTAAAATGTCCCCTCTTTAAGAAAACTATTCTAAAACTTCCTGGATATCTAATATAATCATAGCCTCTAGTCTTTCTCTGCTTTATTACTCTTTTTTTTTTTTTTCAAAAAATACACACCATTCTAAAAATATCCAATACATTTATTTTTTAAGTTTACTCTTTAGCTGTCTTACTATAACCTAAATGATGAGAGTTGTGACCTGTCTAGTTCTAGTTGCCTAGAACAATACAATGCTTAGCAAATACGCCTACATAAAGTAAATAATCAAATGAATAAATAATACCCTTAATCAAAGAACTGGATGTATTTAAAGTGTCATTTGATGTTCACTAGATATAGTCTGTGAAATCGTCCCGATTTCTTTGTTCACATTGTTTCCCTGTTTAGAAAACTAACCATCACCCTCTCCTTCCATTCAAACCTTATCAGTTCTTAATAGTCCAAAAAATCCAATCACAATTGGATTCTAATAGCCTTGCTATTAGAATCTTCCCATGACCAGTCACCTTTATCTGCCTCTGAAATGCCTGAAAACAATGTTAACATTCCTTTGATACTTTTTGAATCATTATTAATTGCTCATTCATTCAGCAAATGTTGACAAACTAATATGTACAAATAAAAATTAATATGTAAGTCTCTCATTATATTCTAATTCTCCATGGGCAAGAATTACCTCTTGTTTGTTTCTGTCTACTTTTGCATTAGTGTTAGAAACATAAGCAATACTCAGTTTAAAGCAGCCTGATAATTAATTTAACAAAGTGAGTGTACCAATACCATTCAGAATAAGAATTTATCAAATAGTTTATAATTTATTGGTTGAACATGAAGACATGTCAAAAGAACTTGAAAACATTATTTTTATATGTAATCTATGAGTATCAGTTGAAAGGAAACAACTTTTTTTCTGAAACAAATATGCATTGTTAAAAAAAAATTTCAAAATTATAAAATTATGGCAATAATGTAGATGTAAAATAGACACATTCTAATTTTTTTCTACTCGTTAACTTATGAGAAAACCAGGTAGATGTTATAACTGTCAAAAGAGGATGCAA
>NW_006430723.1:2910183-2912319 GCF_000325575.1 Pteropus alecto | reverse complement strand
TGTGCAAGTGGAAACAAAACTGGTTTTCCATTGGAGACATTTGGAAAGGCAATTGAATCTCGATCAGACAAGATAGAATTTGCATATCTACACATGAAAATTATTTTTTTATTACTGTACATTATCTCCAACTCACAGAGTTGTAAAATAGCTCAAAGACAAGGAAAGATAAGAATCAGGTAACCCAAAGGAATGTCCTGTAGACAATGCATAGCTTTCCATTGGAGCATACATTTTTCTCTCTTATTGAACTCAGGCCTTTCTGTAAAGGTTAGTGGATGAAAAGTGAATAATTTATAACATTTATTAAAGCAACAAGAAATGCATCGTGTATCACCTTATAATTAGAAAGTAAAACATATATATGTTCATATGTTTTGTTTACTTTTCTAAGTACTATTGTACTTAAATTTAACATTTCTGGACACATATTGCAAATATTTTCCAGTATTCTCTTTGCTTTTTAATTTTGTTTGCTTTTGATATCTAGAAGTTTTAATCTATATTAATTAATTAATTTAATTTAGTTAATTAAATCAATTAATCTCCTTTGTATGCTTTTATTGTGTGTTATTATGTTTTCAAAGCACTTGACTTCCATTCTCAATGAACAGAACATTTACACATATTTTAGTTTGTTAATTTTAAAAGTTTTATTACATATGATGCTGCGATTCACTTGGAAGTTATTTTGATATAAAAAATGATGTAGGGATCTAATTATATATTTTCTTGATAGCTAACTATATACTCCCCAACATGTTACTTAGTTTATCCTTGCAACATTAATAAAGATGTAACATTGTATCCAAATTATAGGAATAGCTCACTGTTTTAGGGTGTTTGTGCATTTGTGTGTGCATTTGTGTGTGCTAGGTATGAATAATGAGCAACAAAAATTTGCCTCATCGTTGCATGTTTTCACAATTTCTTTTTGATTGTATATTCATAGCTGTTTATTTTCCATACCAATTTGTTTTTAAGGATTATTTAAAATAATACAAGGATATAATGTACACCTTTATTTTTTTATTCTTTGTAATAGTAAGAAGGTAATCTTCAATTTTAATGCAAAATGAAGTTGAATTTTAGCACCTGCTTGATTTACATGACTACATCCCTATGCTAGCATTTGCCTAAGTTCTTATGTTGAATTTCACTCTTTTCCTTTGTATTAGGCTGGCTTATCAAAAATAGAATATAATTACTTCAAAACGTATGTATATACGTTTTACTGTATTTGTTATATACTGCTGCATAACAAATTATTCCCAAGATTTAGTGCTTTACAACAACAAACATTTATTATCTCACAGTTTTTCTGGTCCAGGAATTCAGTAGCTGCTAAGCTGGGTTGTTCTGGCTCATGGTTTCTTATACAGTACAGTCAGAGTGTCATGAGGGGCGGCAGTTGTCTGAAAGCTTGACTGGGGCTGGAGGATTCACTTCCTAGATGGCTTATTCACATGGCTGTTGACAGTAGACTTAGTTTTTGCTTTGTGAGCCTCTCTAAGACTGCTATAATATTTTCATATCAGGGCCATCAATTTTCCTAATCTTCCAAGAGAATGAAAATAATAAGGAAGTAGTAGTACTTTTTATGACTTAGTGTTTGAAGTCACACATTTTAATCTGGATGAATTCTGTTAGAAGATAGATATAAAGTCCAGCTAACTCATAAGAGGAGAGAAATTAAACTTCACCTTTTGAAGAGAGGAGCATCAGAGAATCTGTGAATACATCTTGAAACTACCACACTTACAAAATTTAAAAGTTTTTTGTTTCCATTAACCCATTTAATTAATTAAGATGTTTTATTTGATTTTTTTTCATCTTAATTGTTTCTGGTTTATTCGTTTCTTTGTACTCTTCTACCTGGATGTGTTTTTCTCTCATCTTTTGCCATAAGGACAAGGTATGCTTCTTTGATTTCCTTTTGTGATTTGTATGTTGTGTAACCTATTTATAATTCTACTTTTGCTTTTTTACCTGTTTTATTTTGTAATCATTGTGTTAAAATTGATACATAATCTTCCATTCTATTCAGTGTAAAATAACGAAATTAATTATTTGTATTTTGTCCCATTTCCGCCTTTCTCTTTCCCATTTTGTTAATTTTACTTGTAGCTTTTTTGG
>NW_006430723.1:2903814-2910128 GCF_000325575.1 Pteropus alecto | reverse complement strand
GGTTTTGTAGGTTTTGTTTTTCATTGCTTCTTGAGTAACTGAAAAAATTTTATTATTTTCATATGAGTGAAATCTTGGCTGGATAAAAAGTCAGTGGTATTGAACATTTTCTTTCAAATCCCCTTAAGCCAATGAGCAGGTGTGCATTTGTTAGAATTTAACCTCTAAAATTATTCATGACTTAAGGGCACATTCTCCCTTCATCACTTAATACCTGTTATTTGTTTTTCACTTCAGAGTGACTTGCACATGTTTTCTGCAAAGTATTGACTAATTTCTCCTTTAACCATGATTTTCTATATTTATGAAGCCAGTTATGGTTAGTGCTATTTTATTTTTTTATTCTTCGATGATAGTTTTTCTTTACTTGTTGATTTTAACTCACTTGGAATATAATGAACTGTTTGCTTCTGAAGGTTCAAAGTTTTCTTCATCTGAGTTAAATTTGTTTATCTCTTGTTTGGTTTTTAGTATTTCTTTTATTGTGATCTACTAAGTTCTTCTTTAAGAAACATAATTTTATCTATTTTAAGCCCTTGTTCTCTTTTTAGTGGCTAATGAATTATTAATTAGTTTACATGCAGCAGTATGTAATAAATACACTAATACATACATATGTATGTATTATATTCTATTTTTGATAATTTCTATTTTCAGTATCCTAATGTCATTTTTAATTCTACTATAACATTTTAATATACTTATATTCTTGTTATACATAGCTCTTTATTTCTGCCTTTTTCTTAGAAAACTCATTTTTCCTATTATTTTTCAGGTTTTAGAAATTTTTGTTTTCAGCTCTAATTTCATAAAGTTTATGTTTTATTGCAATTGTTTTCAAGAACACCAAGCACATACTGTTTAAATTCCCTAGAGCGATTTTTTTTGAAAATATGATTTTTGTTCGACTCTAGAATATTATACTTTCCTATCAAAATTTTACTGAATATTTTACTCATTCAGTTTTAAGGGTTTATCCAGTTCTGTTATTTTCCAAAATCAGGATATATTAATTTGCTTGGAATTCTCTCAAAAAATTATTAGATTGTGCTCCAATACACAGTGGATGGTGTACTATGAGGATGACCAAGGAGTGAATTCTCTGTTTTTTTTTTTTTTTTTCTTTGCCCTCATGTCTGGTAAAACTTTACTATTTTCTTTATAGACCACTTTAATAAGGTAAAAATATTGCCATTTCAGAGAGAAAGCCTACCTCTCTATTTTCTCTACTGGGGTGGGCATTTGCTGGATGTGTTAGCACATCATCTCCTAGTGTACCTTTTTTTAAAGCAGTTAATACCAAGAGGCCTGAGAAATCAAAGGAAATGATCCATGCCAGGAATGCAAAACAATGTCAATAGCCATTAGTTGTTTTTATTTTACCTACTTCTCTATTTCCTTTGAAATGGATTGGTCCCTCGGGTCTCTTTCAATCTGGTTCTGTAAGTTTTATACATTGAAGAATATCTTGAAATTTTCCAAGATGTTTCAGAAATGAAGGCTTTTCTCTTTAAAAAAAAAAAAAGAAAGCAATTATATTAAAACTTAAGGAGGAATAGAGATAGACTTCTATCCTTGTTTGTACATAATACCCTTGGATGCGCTCAATCTTTCTTCCATTTTAATTTAATTTCACCTGGAGCAGAGGGGGCCAGGCATCTAAATTATCTTACTCACTTTTTACAACTTTTTCAAGTTGTTTTTGGAATATATTTAAACAAAGCACAATCGTCCCTTCTTAAATGTGTGCTTCCATAAATGTTTGGCTTTATTTTTCTATGCAATTACATGATGCATTATGCTGTGGGAGCAACTCATTTTTTCTTAGCACAGACTGCTCAAAATCATTCTCCCATTTATTTCTTATATTTATCAACACCTCCTATTTAATTTTTATAATCATAATACGAGTGAGATAGAATGCCCTGCTCAGTATACTGACATAATCCATGATTTTAGATCAAAACATATACCTAATCTCCTTATTTTTAGTTCAAAAAATAGATGTCAGATGTCTTAGGTGGTGTCTTACCCTTTTGCCCTAATTTTCAGTCTCCAGACAATGTATGTAATGGAGAGTTCAGATATCGCAACTGCTTCCAGCTCTTTTTTGCCTCAATAATTTTCAATTTTATTAGTGCTATAGCAGCATTCACAGTTTCATATAGTATTAAATTATAAATGTACATTATCACTATTACCAATCTGATACTTAAACTTACTTTTTTTATTATTACTTTTAATAGAGAGTTTTAGTCTCTTGACTAATTTTATGATAATTGATGTTATAGTACAAGTAATTCTTTACAGGCAAAACTACTAAAATCATATATAGTTGGGTAGTGATATATAATGCCTTCAAGATTAACATATCTAAAACAGAGTCTATTATTTTTATGGTAAATTTCTTCCAGCGATTCTGCCTCCCAAAGATTAAGACTAAAACAAAGCCATGATTTAGCCTAGATTCCTGTTTTGTCTTCACTCCCACTCCATGGGGGCCCGGAGCAATTTTAAATTCTCCATTCTTCTCCAGTCCCACTGATATTACTATAGCTCTGGCCCTAATCTGGCCTTGTTTCGTCTTTTCTAATTTGATGCAGCAGAAAGTTAGAGAGCACAGAGGCAGAACATTATAGAAGAAAGCAAGTCCAAGATGGAGACCTGAGGAATGCTGGTATCAAGAGGCCACGCAGGAGATGGACTGTCAAACACAGACAGAGAGGCCATATAAAATGAGAATTTTAGAAGCATCAGTTGAATTGAATAACAATTAGATAGCTTCCTCATTGTAGCATGAGCAAAAAACCATGTTAAATAGAGAATTGAAGAAATAGTATATTTTGTTTGTTTATTTTGTCTTTTTCTTAAGGAATTTTACTAAAGGATAAAAGAGCTGGGAGATGGATATCTGGAGAAACAAGTGGAATCCAGAAAGTTTTCTTGTTTTTTTCCACCATTTTGCTACATTGAGCAGTACTAGGACATGACAGCATGCCAAGGAGATATTGAGGATGAAAATTTAGATAACTGAGTGGGTGTATTGATGGGTTGACATTCCTGAATAAGCAAAAAGTAGACAAAATGGCCTTTTGCAGGAAGGCTATTAAAATTAGAGGAAAAAAGGAAAGATGGTTGTACATGAAAGTCGAATTTTAGGTAGAATAGTTGGAATTTGAGCAAATTCCAACTGATATTATCTATTTTCTCAAATGAAAGTTTAATCATAATGGTTGGCTGGGAGTAACAATCTAACAGAGGAATCACAGTTTTAAGACTGGAAAAAAAGTATGAAAGTATCATTGTTGGGTTAGGCAAAGTCTGTGATTTCCAATTTTATTTATAACTTTCTTGAAGTAGAATTTTTTTAACCTTATAAAGCGAGATCTATCAATGATTAAGTACCTCACCTAGCAACAGAATAATAAAATACTATTTGTTTATTGGTTTATTTTCCAGGACCAAATGATCAGTCTCAGTCGTTGTTTTAAATACGGAACGCTTAGTTGTTCTTTCTTAGATTCTTTTGTATTGTTTTGCTACATTAACCACAATTGGCTTCCTATTTATGTCTTTTGATTTAAGAGATATACATACTATTGTTATAACCTTGAGCAAATAAGGTAACTTTTCTGTGATTTAGTTTCCTTATTTGCATAAAAAAGAAAATTTTACTATCTATCTCAGATATTTTTTTGAAAGAAAATGAAATAATGTAATGCACATATAAGATATCAATAAATACTAGCTATTGTTATTGTTTACTTTTACCTTATCTCCAAATTATAGAGTGATATGTTTAGTTTTATTTTAGTCTATTATTTTAGTCTATCAGTTTTTGATAAAATAATATGAGATTTTAGTTACAGAATATTATTTATTACATTATTTGAATTTCAGGAATTGTTCTGGTATTTGCTTTGTTTCATAATCATGTCAACAATTACTTAGAACATTATTTTATTGATTTCACTAATATTTAATATTTCACTAATATTTAATATTTAATAATTCTACCATGACTTCTCACCTTTTTATTTTAAATAGTATATGTGATATTTTTACTTTGTCTTTTTTTTTAAGACTAATCTGTTTTTTTTTGAAATAATATTCTCAAGAAACATGTGGACAATTATATATCTATGTACTTGGGTGTCTGCATGTATAGGTGTGGTGATATACGGGTGAACTTTCATGTTCAGAGCTGTCTCCCTAATGACTTTAAATATTAACTGGGTTGGATACATAGAGTGAGAATTTAGAAGGCATCAGTATTTTCTTTCTGAATAATTGAAAAAAGGAAGACTGGTTACCACATTCCTTTCACTTTATAATACTTTTTTCGTCATAACATTTGCTCACTCTAGCTGAGGAGTTTGAGAGACTGTTAAAGTTTAGACTGCATGTTCGATAATGCAATGAGTGATAGCTGTGAGGAAAGCATAGTTTCCATGGGGGTTTTTCAATTTCTTAAAGTAGAAATTTGACATTATGAGAGACATGTCCTATAAGTAAAGGAACACAAAACAAATCAATAAAACATTGTGTTTTTAAAATAAGCTTAAAGAAAACATTTAGGTTAATAAAGTTTAATTTACCTTTATCTTGTTATTTTTTAAATAAAAAATAGTACTTTAGGGGAGAAGAAATTTATCACCATCTTAAGTACATATTACGAAGAATAATGGATTGAAGATTTATCCCCACTTTTTTTTGACCAAAGGCTACAAAACGACAATTTCAATGCTTCTAGTGCTATGTGTATCCTCATTGGCTTCTTAACAAAATTTCTCTAAATTTTCATTCATTCAGAGTTTGAGTATGAAGCCATTCAATGTTGTGTCCAACATGGTTACATTTTATGAGTGGTAATATACTCTATGCTAAATACCACAGCTCCTGTTCCCTGGAGAGGAAAGCTAGCTTTTTCACATGAAAGGTTTAAATCTGGCCTATCTGAAGCAAGATGATGTCACTCAGCAGCCCAGATTCATTATGATAAATTTGATAAGATCATTAAAAATATCTCTTGTTCAAAGAGAATTTAAGCATATTTTAAAGCACTTTTCATTTAAAATGATACTAAAGGAGGTTTTCTAAGGCTGTTGCAGAGGACTTCAGCAGATATGTTATAGGTGTAGCCTTACTCTCTGGATGCAATTCTGACTGTTCCCCAGAACTTCTACTGCCAAGAATGAAGTAACAGAATGTGATCTCACTAACTGACTAGGCGTGTAACCTTGGATAAGTTACTTAACCTTTCGGAGGACATTCTTTGTCATTTAAAAGTAACTAATATCGCTGTGAGAATTAAACAAGGTACTACTCATTCCATTTCCAGCATAATTTGATTAATGTTAGTTAATGGCTCCATTTCTTACATCCCAACCTTTACTTTATTCTGGACAGCCTCAATCCTCTTGTTTTTTACTTCTCTATAGTAATTATGTCAAAGATAGTATAACAGTAAAACCTTAGACTCAGCAACAACTTCAACTGAATTTTCAGTCTAATCCTATGCTGTCTATGAAGTATCATTGTCTGCTATACATCACAATGAATTATCAAGCCACCGAGACCGCTTGCTCACTGGTACTAGAAACGACCGTGCCACTCATGGCACCCACCATTGCTTGCCACTCGTGGCACCCACCTCTGAAATTTTCTTCCTTTCTCCTCTTCACAGTTTGAATCCAAGCATTCTTGAGAGTAAGGCCCAGTTCATTTTTAAGATTCCTTCTGACCCCTGCAAATTCATCTATTGTTAATACCATTTTCAGGATTTCATAGAGCTATCTGGCTTAACCTGGACACAGGGCAATTTACAGAACTGTGCCCTTGCTTCTGTTCACTGCAACTTACTGTGGTGCACTTCCCCCAAACACGCAAAGCCATTTCTGTTTCTTATTTGGTTTTTAGAAGAAAGAGCATCAATGGTCCTCAAGCACCAGCAAACTTCACCTCAAGTAAAAAAAGAGTGTTCAGATAACTCTCTGCAAATCTGAGGCAGGTGACAAGAAAGGGGAAGGAAGAGGAAATAAATAAGATGAACTCCGAGGCCTTTCTGATCAATGTCACCAGCTGAAATTTATAAGACCTAATAAGGTTGGTCTAGTTTATGAAACATAGAGTTAACTGGGAGCTAATTATTAAGAAAGTATACAACAATGGATAATCATTAAAATTATATTGGAGTCTTTAAAAACATTACAGATTCTTGTGCTCCAGTCCTACGGATTAGAATTCATCATAATAGATTTAGAATCTGCTTTCTTTAAATGCTCACATACTTTTGATGAGCAACCAGATCATCA
>NW_006430723.1:2888920-2903535 GCF_000325575.1 Pteropus alecto | reverse complement strand
TTTTTACACTGATCTCTGTGTCTTCTGTCTGTAGTCAAAGCAGCCAGTAAACACTTGGTGACCACAGTTCTGAAGGCTGCCTGCACTTTGTGGGGGAGTGTCTGCTAACGATCCGTGCAAGAATAGCTCCTGTTCCCAAGTCTAACTAACCCCTTTGCATACAAACAATCTCTTTTTCTTTTTATTAAATTTATTGGGGTGACATTGGTTAATAAGATTATATAGATTTCAAGTATAAAATTCTATAATACATCATCTGTATATTGCATTGTGTGTTCACCACCTGAATCAAATCTTCCATCTCTATATATTTGACCACCTTTACCCTTTTCTATCTGTCTGCCTCCTCTTTTCCCTCTGGTAACCACTAAACTGTTGTCTGTGTCTATGAGTTTTTGTTTGTCTTGTTCGTCCTTAATTTGAAAACATTTATCCATAAGGATATACATACCCCCATTTTCATCACAGTATTATTCATGGTGGCCAAGACATGGAAACAACCAAAGTGTCCTTCGATAAACAATCTTCTTTTGTATCAGATTCTGTCTGATACCAGCAAGGTCACTTTCTCCAGGCAGACAGAGGAAAGCAGGAAGGGAACGGTGCAGATTTGTGACCTTGATCTTTTTTACATTGTATCTGTCATTCTGGAAGAATTGAACATAAACAGTCTAAGGAATTCTAACACCCATCTCAAAATTCATAAAATAATAATGATTATGATAATAAGCAAGAAACAAAACTAAAATTGAAAAATAAATTATTAGAGCAAGTACAGGGGAAAATAATGATGGGGATATAATAGTTTGCAGAAGGCAGCCACCAGTTAGTGACAGCTAAAATATCCAAAATAAAGGAATTTATTTCTCTACATTCTATTCTATTATGCTTCTTTCCACATCATTCCCTTTCATCTCTGATGCATATTTACTTTACATGTACCTACAAAATCAGTTTTCCCTGCTACCTCTAATGCTTGGATTCAGTAGCAGTCTGTGATTTTGCCCAATTCTAATCTGGATTCCCAAATTTTTGTAATCTTTAAAAGAATCCAGTTATACATATCTGTTACCAATAATAACTATTATTATTATTATTACTATTATAATTACTTCTGCTCTTTCTATCATGAAAACTAAATTTACATAGTACTATTTGCCAGATCCTGCTTTAAATCATTTAAATTGATCAATATTAAATAATTGAATCATCTGTTTTATCTGGCATCAGTCATATTTCTAGCCATGTGGACTTGCAAAGAGCAGCACAGCTGAGAGACTGAGGAAGGGCATTTTAATTCAAATTGAAACCCTTGCTTATGGCAGACCTAGGGCCAAGCCCCTCTCTATAAATGAGCAACACCGTCGTCCTGTTACCTAAGATCTTCTAGTTAGTTTTCTGTCACTTGCAAGCAAGACACGTCAAACTAATTCACATAATTAGTCCGACTTTAAATTTCCATCGGGCATATCAGCTGTAGTATTTCTGCATGCAGAGTCATCTACTCATTCAAAAAAATATTTTCTAACTAATTTTATTTAGTACATTTTTTATTTTAAATAGATAATATTGTCATATGTTTTAAAAAGTGGAAAGTAAAAAAGAAAGACACACAGTGAGGTTCTTTTTTATTTATGTCCTCTTTCCCCCAAGTCCTCACCCCTCCACCATTTCCCCTGTCCAGGGGAACACTACCAAATGTATATGTTTATATACATATATATATATATATATATAATCTAAATGTATACATTCTTATTTTTCCAATTTTCTTGTACAAAAGCAGCATAATGAACCCATGCATTTGCGCTTTGTTTTGATTTTTTTCACTTAACATTATATCATGAATATTTTTTCTTATTAGTTGATAGCTTCCTCATTTAATAAATTTCTTTATTTTAATCCATTTTATGGATGTACCATAATTTACTTAGCCCAACTCCTCTTGTGATTTATTTTGTTTAAAATCTTTTGCTAATATAAAAATTGCTACACTAAAAAATTCTATATATTTGTTATTTTGCACATAATAATATTTCTATAATATTAATATTTCTATAGAAAGTCGATTCCTAAAAGCAAAATTACTGAGTGAAAAGGTATATGAATTTTGATAGTGGGAATGGCTGTGCATATATAGGGGCTATCTATGCATGTGTGGGGCATATATGGGGAAATTCTGCATTTTCCTTGAATTTACTGTGAATTTACCACTGCCCTAAAAAGAACATATTTTTTTATTGAAAAATAAAATAAAATAAGGTTTATGAACAAGAAATATTTATTGTGCACATACTATACTATTAAGTTCTGTGATGAGTATCAGGCACACAATGGCAAATATGTATGTACGTGTGATGATGTGAAGAGGCTCTTAAAAGGTTAACTCTATGGAACTAAAACAATATCTATGGTAAGTTTTCTAGGTTTCATTCATGACATAAAGGGAAAGCTCTTTTTTAGCTTCATATCATCATACCTTCTAACTAATGACTAAAAATATAATTAATGATTCATTTGAAATAAGCATTTTTCTTTTTGTATCAGTGTATCTATTTTATGGATGTACCATAATTTACTTAGCCCAACTCCTCTTGTGAGTTGGGCTAAGTAAACTCACTGTGCTGGTTTGCACAATGCCCGTGTTAACATAGAATTGCTACTGCATAAATGTGTGGCAAATGGAATAGCATTAAGTAGGTGATTTACTGTGTGCTTCGTTATTTGGTTCATGACTGCTCAAAATTATCAAGGTCGTTGAAAATAAGCCAAGTCTGAGACATTGTTACAGGCTAGTTGGCTAAGGAGACATGAAGACTACATGTAATGCAGGATCTTGGACAGAAAAAGGACATTAGGTAAGAACTAAGGAAATCTCAATGGACTTTAGTTAATAACAGTGTGCTAATTTGGTGCATTAATTGTGACAATGTAATGCTAATGTTTACTAACGTAAGAAGGTAAGAATAGAGGAAACTGAGTTTACAGTATATGGGAAACTTCTGTGTTATCTTTTTGGCAAAAACTTCTAATTTTTTTTGTAAACCTACAACTATTCTAAAAAAAAGTTTATTAAAAAAATAACACCCCCTCTGTCCTCCTCATCTGCCCCATCCCACTGTTGCAGACATAATAAAATCTAAAGCTTATTAACGAACCTTAATCTAAACTTCACAAGGGAAGAAATGTACCAAATGCACCACGTGTGCCAAAAGCTAATTTGGATCACTCTCATTTTTTGCTGCCTGGGATTATTTCTTTCAATGCTAACATAAATGAATAGTTTACATCTAAGATATGTGGAATACATATATATGTACTTACACATATACATATATTTAAATGGAAAAATATGAGACATTACAAAGAAAAGCTAGTTATAAATATTATTTTCATACTCTGCATCTTAGGGATTTCTTATCTTGAGACTATAGATCCAGGGCTTTTGTATTTCTCTGACATAAGACAAAGTCAAGAAAGACCAGGGTTGATGAAAGATATCTGATGAAATATTCAATGAGATGGTCCCTGTCTGATGGAAGCAGGATTATAGCTCTCATGATGATTTATGTAAAGAAAAATAATTTCTACAAACAATTCCCCAAGGGATGATTTCCTGAGCACACCTTTCCAGATGAAATATGTGTACATATTTTCCCTTTAGTGGATCTGTAGTTTGTTGTTATTGTTGTTGTTGTTTAGCAGAAACATATGCAAACTTTCTCTAAGTCTGACATTAGAAAAAGCCTATTTTAATACAGAAAATGGCTGTCTTCTTTCAAAAGAGCTTCTTCGTGGCAGTCTCTTTCACAGAAAAGCACTGGGGCAGGAGGAGACCCATCTAAAACCAAAAGCCAATAATTACACTGAATTAAGTGTCTCTTGGTGATGCAGGCTCTTATGAAGCTTGTACTGAGCCTATTAAATCTCATTTCAATCCCCAATCAATTTAGACCACAGTTTAGCAAGCTGCCACTCTCAGGCTTTCCCAACAGTCTCTTAAGACTGCAGAATGTAGTGCTAGGCCAAGCATTTGTTAACCACTATCCCTTCTCACAGAACATTTCATTGATTAGCAGCCAGGAAAACACTCAATGACGTTTTCATTCTGTCGGTCCTTCTATAGTATTGAGCATATACATAATATAATTTAATGTCAAAGAAGTTTATATGGTGTTTAAGTGACTAGAAGGGATCCAAGAACTGACAGTTGGATTAAATATATGACACGGGAGGAAGCACGTGTTGTTTCATTCCTCCTTCCAGACCTCAAAGACTTCCACGAGCTGTGTTTATTATTCGGTTACACTATAAATTTTTTCTTAGTGCTTTATGAAGTTCAAATAACTCCATTTATCAAAAAGAGTATAAGTTAGTTTAATGTTTTATTGCTACAGAAAAAAAAAAACTCTGTGTTTGAAATATAATTCTTAACAAACTTATTTAGTATAAATGGGAGTAAGGAAAATGAGAGATTAACATAAGAAAAGTAAATGTGTAAAGTTATGTAATAAAAACAATGAATGAGATCAAGGAAGAAAGATATGTGGTTTTACACATTGCATCCCTGCAACTTCCTACTTTCCAAACCACATGAAGGCTGACTTTCAACCATTGAGAAATTAGATTCTAATCGGCTACCTCCTTGGTGTTCAGGACCGTTATACTGAAAATGTGAGGCCTTTGTTGAAAAATTATTTAGAAAAGCAAGTATAGGGTCCTTTTAAGGTTGGAATGCACGGGCAAGACACACATAAAGTCAGTCCTGTTAGTGTTCACAGTTTTCTTATGACTCCTGCATAAACACATAATCCATAATCCAGACACATTTATCCACTCGATATAGACATTGTGGAAACAAAGACAGGCAACCTTAACTACAATGATAGCCAAACAGGAATGGGTTTTCTCCTCAGATGGAAGATCAGAGGTAAACTCACAATGTAAGGGGAGTCGATGACTTGAATGCATTCTCTGAGCATTCAGGTGGACTGCTGCCTTCCCTTAACATAGATAAGGATAGAGCTAAGGTGGGGGTGGGGTGGTGATGAAGTTTGTCCAGATAGGAGAGACTTTCCATTTCTATATTCCTTTCAAATGAGTCACCTTCAAATGTCTCCTGATTTGTTTTCAGTGGATTTAGTTTCTAATATTTTTTATCAATACTTATAATATCATCACATTCTTGAATAGTATGGTTTTCTCAAAATAGCCCAAAATATGTGTAAATAATAAGAGACAATTTGTAATATTGAATAATATCTAGAACTAAACCTTCTGAATTTTAGTTCATTGAGAAAACATATTCATGTCTAATCAGTATGCTTTTGTAATGTGGCGTATCCACTGACCTCAAAGCTCATTTTCATTAAGAGGTCAAGAATCTTACTGATGCAGGGACTTGAATATTTTAGTGAAGAAATCCAATAAGTAAGTTAAGCTACAACAGGATAAAAACCAGTCTTTTATATTTTCTATAGATTATAAAACCTAGAAAAACAACACATTACACTTTTTTAAAATTACTAACCCGTGTTGATAGCTCACTATGTAGCAGGCTGTTTACATAAATGGTCTCAAAGAAGGTTTATTTGTAATATCTAAAATGTGAAAACAAGCACCTTACCTCACAAGTAAATGGAAAATGTAAGAGAAAAATAATTATATAACTTAGTATTCATAAGATTATAGGAAATAGATCTTCTAATACTGTTAATAGAAGCATAATTGTTATTGAGAATCATTTTGCAGAATTACTTCTTTTAAATGATATTACTTGCTACTTAGAATTTACTCAAGTTATTATCAAGGATGAGAATCATTGTTTATAAGAGAAAATAAAAATTTTCCATTTAAAGGAAAAGGGTTAATCAATTAAATGACTATTGTATGTCACTCACTTTGGTAATACAGTAATTAATAAAAACTGACAATGTCTCTATCTTCATTCAGTATATAACTTAGTGGGCGAGACCGAAATTAAGTAAAATGAGTACATAAATATGTAATATAATATCAGCTGGTGAAGAAATATATGAAGAAATATAAAGCAGGTCATTGGTGATTTTTATTTTAGCTTGGTCAGAGAAGGAGACTCTGAGGTGGTGACATTTGAATAGGAACTGTATGAAGCAAGAGAAGGAACCATGACTGTGTCTTGGAAAATGTCTTACATCCAGAGCAAACAGAAAGTTCAAAGACTCTCAGAAGCAAGCATGGCATGTTCAAGGATCATTAAGGAGCAACTATGGGTGAAGTCAAGTGAAAGAGAGAGGAGAAGGACAAAGAACAGGTCAAAGAGGCAGCCACAAGCCAAGTGGCTCTTGTAGGCCACCATTTTATTTTTAGTGTGATGGAAGGGTATTGGTGAGTTCTAAGCAGAGGAGTACAGAGTCTGACTTACATTAATCAATGGTAGGGATAGCAAAGTGAAAGAAGGAAGACTTCTGTTGTAGACTAGAAAAAAGGAAATAATGATTGCTTGGCTGAGGAGTTGGCAGTGGAAGAGTGGGAAGTCTGCAAATTATGTTTGTTTGTTTGTTTGCTTTTGAGGTAAAGTTACTAGAACTTGTTGATAATTTGATATGAATCGTGAAATAAAGAGTTATGGAGAAATCTATGGTCTCAGGCCTGAACAATTGAGAATGGAGTTGGCACAGCTGACCGAGGGACACAGGAAGGAGCAGGTGGCGGTGAGATAGTATCAGTGAATTGAAAACATGCATCCTTAAGAAGAATACTTAATATAATCAGAAACTTTTAAAGCTATGAGTTATAAATGGTACAAAACTGTGTGTATATGTAGAAAAATGACTAATAATAAAAAGATGTGAACACTATCACTGGTTAGTGTGATTACAGCTGATTCTGATTTTCTTCATCATTTCATTCTTTATTTACAATTTTTTTTTTTTTTTTACTATAAACATGTGTATTGAATCAGGAGAAAAATCATTTGAAATAGCTTTGAAGATCATGGAGAAAGATAATTGGGGTAAAATATGGTTGAGAAAGCCCAGCTGTTTGAAAATCACTTGAAGCATCTGACAAACACAAAACACAGCTGGCATGGAAAACAGAGATATTATATAATTTGAATTCTTTACTGTCTTCGCTAAAATGGGAAAGAAATGGAGGAAAACGTTCCTTTAAAATAAGATTGTCATCTTTTTTCTAAGTTGAACTAAGAAAAAGAATCCTAGCAGAAAATTCTCAGCAATTCATAGAATTTTTGAGTTTCCTGACAAATTGTGTTGCAAAAAAGTTTACTGGCCATGCAACATTCTCCATCACTGGGGCATGTGATGGCATATTCCAAAATCATTCTGCCCCCATTCCAGGAATTTTGAAATGGCCTTTGGAATACTGGTTTTTCTTCCCATGATCAAGAGATAAAGGAAAGGACATCCCACAAAATGGTGATGATGTTTTTTTCAGGGCAATTGGATTTTAGGTCATTCTTTTCTCTCTATAATTTTACATATTTTTTTCCCCAAGAACAATGTGTGCGTGTGTACATGTATACACACACACACATACATATATATAATGTGTATACATATGCATATATATGCATATATATAATTAATGTAGTTAGAAAAATATTTTACTGTAAAAATACAGTAAATGAGAATTATAGATAATTGAGAAAAATAAAGATAGAAGAAAATACAAAAACAAATATACAAATGAAAATATAAATATTTAGAAAACCAACATATGACACACGGAAGAAATCCACCATGATCAAGGTTTTATTTTATAGTTTGGTATATATATAGGCCTATAAAAAAGTTCCTAATGAATATTCTGGAAACATATTTACCCATAATTGTTTATTCTTTAACTTTAGAATGTTTACTATGTGCACAGTATTAAACAAGATGGGTATACAACAATTCATTTAACTTGTCCTTATAGTTGAAAATTTATTGTTTGTTATAATAAGTAATATGCCAGAGAGTATTTCTGTAGCCAAGCAATGCTGATTATTTCCTTTGGGTCAATTCCTAAAAGTAGAACTGCTAAAGGACCAAGTAGAAAGTTATTGCAAGAAAGTTTGCACGCTACACTCCCACAAGTATAGAAGCAATATATTTGTCTATACTTCATTTATAATGAATTTTATTAATATATTCAAAAACATTTCTCCATTGATAATTTCTGAAGTCCCATTATATTTTTAGATTTACATTTCTGTACTTACCAGTGAATTTGTATATTGTCATGTTTATAAACTATTTGCATTTCTTAATTTGTAAATGCATTTTTAGGTTCTTTGCTCATTTTTCTATTGAAATTTTCATTTTTCCTAAAGACTATTATATCTTAAAGATACAAATATATTATACATCATAATAATACAAATATGTTAGCAGATTGCTAAGTCATTTTTTTTCCTTTGAATTCTTATAGTATTTTATCACCATCCAGAAATTTAGATTTCAAAATTTATTCACATATTCCACTTTCTATCCTTTCTCTTTAGAGATACTTTAGGAGATTCTTCTTTATTCTAGATTTATCCAAATGTTCAACTACAGTGTCTTTTAATATGGTTTCATTTTTCACATATGTATCTGGTAAAAGATGTTTAAAGTGAAGTTTTTTTCTCTTTCTTTTATAATTTGAGGTAGTTTCTATTTTTTGTTTTTCTCCAAGTACCTATCTGGTTGAGCTGTTGAATGATGCCTTTTCCTACTCATTTGAAATATCAACCTCATTGATTGCTATATTCTTAAATATATTTAAATTTGTTTTAAGACTTTGTATCCTGCTTTTGCAGTCTGCTGTGTCTTGTACCCAGCATCTCAGCTTTGTTTATTGTAGCTGCAGTGATCCATAAGTGGAATAGTGACCCACAAAGATATCAGGTTTCTCTCTTTAGAACCTGTAAATAGCATCTTATATGTAAAAATAGCCTTTGCATATGTGATTAAGTTAAGGATCTTAAGATGAAGAAATTATCCTGGATTTTCTGGGTGGGCCCTGCATGCAATCGCAAGTGTCCTTATGAGGGAGGCAGAAGAAGATTAGACATGCACACAGGAGAAGGTGACGTGAAGGCAGAGCACAGAAATTTGAAGATGCCCACCAAGAAGATAGGAGTGATGTGGCCATAAATTGAGAAATACTAGCAGCCACAAAAAGCTAGAGGAAACAAAGAAAAAATTCTCCCCTAAGGTATCCATAAGTGCATTGTACTGTGGACACCTTGATTTGGCCCAGTGATACTGATTTCGAACTTCTGGCCTCCAAAACTGTAAAAAAAGAAAAAAATATATATTTCTGTTGTTTTAAGTCAAATTTGTGGTAATTTGTTACAGTAGCCACAGTAAACTAACACCGAAGCACTGTTATATAATTAATTATCCAATAATTCAAGACCCATTTGGGACTCGTTTTGTTAATTTTCATATCCATTCTTATTTTTTCCATAACTATTTATTGAGTGTCTACTGTATGGCCAGTAATGACTCATATATTTTTCTAGAAAATCTTGATAATAATTTATTAAATTCTAGGGGGAAAAAAGTACTTGTGGTATTTTTAATAAACTGTATTAAACATTTGGAATAATTTATTAATTCATAGGGATCATAGGAATATTAAAATATTTTTTCCTACTTGGGAATTTCCACTTTATGCAAGTCTTATTATCTGTTCTTAGTTGAAATTGCATTTTTCTTTCTTTTTATGAATTTAGTTAATATTTCTTGTTGAATTTATTCCAATATTTTAAAATAGTTTTTATTGATAATATACATAGAAACAGGCCAAAGAATTACTTTCGGTTTAGGCAGTTTTCCATCCCACCCTATTGTGGAAACTAGCAGAAAAGAAGAATGCTGCCACAGAAATAGCTAGTATGAGTTTTGAGATTTTTGATAACCAACTTTCTATTTTCCTACAATGAATCATTTGAAGGCAACAAAAATTGATACTATAGAAATGCAACTCAGTTGTATAGATAGTGAACCAAAAATACATGAAAAGAATGTAAATATAGAAAAGAGATCTAGGAATATCCATGTGGATCATCAACATAAATGAAGTAAGAACCAGAATTAAAAAAAAAAAAACAAAAACAAAAACAAAAAACCAAAAAAACAAGACCAGTATTTAAAATATAATAATATATAATAATAGAAAATATTTTTGAACTGGGTTCATTATGCTTTATGTAAAATTGAAAGATATAACTTTCCTTTCTATAGGTCCTAGAATCAATTTTTGAGTTGCAAATGTAATGAAAAATGCCTACAAACATTCCGATGGAGAGGGACAGGGGAAAGATAAATTTATTTAGGATGAAATCAAAATTATGTTGGCTTTAATTTCTCTGCCACAACCAGAGGGAACAAAAGATAATGGAATAAAACCTTTGGCTTTTAAAGAAAAGCATTTTACCCACGTAAGCTCTTTAGTACATAAAGGTGACAAAAGATGTTCTAAACTATGCAAGGGCTCAGATAGCATGTATTTAAACATATTGAGGATTTACTCTAAGGGGCAAAAAAGATTTAGTAAAATCATAAGTTTAAGACATAGATTATGTAAATCAAACTAATTAAAATTCATTAAGCTCCTCCTCTACCAATGGAAACGAAACCTATGTCTAATTGAGTGGTAATTTTAATTAGTCTTTTTAGGCCGCTTTTCCACCAGTAGAATTTGGTGAGGTTAATCTCTATCCATCAAGATTGTAAAGCATTGAACCTCAAAAGGAAAGGTTTGGGGCCTTAATTCCTTATCTTCTTTAAAACTTTACCTAGTTCTTTAGTGAAGTTTTGAAGATAGGCTTTGTCAGGGGGGAAAAAAAAAAAAGTCATGGTAAACCCTTCCCTATGACAATCAGTGCCTATTCACTTTTGTTAACATAAATGACAGGCCATGCAAATATTTAGGAAATTATCAAAGTTCTGCTCCTTGATGAATTGATTTTCTGCAATTGCCCAGATTATCTGGTAGTAGTTTAAAAGTCTGTTTTAAATCACCAATTTACGAGCAGTTTGGGAAGTGCTCATCTATCTAAACATTTGGTATAGTCTTATATTGATATATGCAGTGGAAATAATCAAATAATTTAACAAGATATCAAAAAATGCTTTGACCAATCAGAATAGATTCCTCACAAATCAAAACAGAGCATTGCTAACACACGCAAATGTCACAACTTATTTAGCTCGTCCTATATTCATAAATAGTCTCCATTTCAAATTTATAAATAATATTAGTCATATGGTTGTGCGCGTGTGTGTATGCTCTCGTGTTCTTTTTCTTAGGTAAAATTTCAAATAATGCAAACCATAAATCAAAGGGTATACACATAATAAATTTTGTTACATGTTTCCAAATGATTTTCCAGAAATAATGAACCAATTAAAATTCTCACAATAGAGTTCCTGGCTCTACATAATATCATCACTAAAAGGTATTATCACTTTGTGTCAGGAGTGCCTAAGACTACCTCCAGTTACTCCCAGCTATAATTTATTAAACAAAATTATACAAAATAAAATCAGAAAAGGAAAATAAAGAACATGAAGGGAAGTCCAGGAAACCAAATGCAAGTTTCTAAGTCTCCCCTCCCAGTGTAGTCACATAGGACATGCTTATTTCCTCAAGCAATGAGCTGTGACAACACACGTGAAATGTTGTCTAGGAGGAATGCTCATTAGAGACTCAATGTCCATGCTTCTTACTGGGAGCTGGTTATGTAAGCACCTTCCAGACTTCCTGGAAGAAATCAGGTGTTTAAAATAAAACATTGTTTGTATCTAATCACTCTGATGGTGAGAAGGGTCGAGGAAAGATGGACAAATATGAAGCATACCAAGGAGAGAGTGAATTCCCTGAAACCTAATATAAATGGTATAGCTGTTCACCTCATTCCAGGGGCCCCTGGAGCCCATTTGGCTAAAAACTGGACTGTGAATACTAACTCATACATCTATGTTCTGTGTGAAATTCAGGAAGTAACTTGATACTGTTAAAAAGCCTCAGTTTCTTCACTAGCAAATAATAATTTCTTCTAAAAATAGTAAAGAATCAATGAAGACTTCCACTTTTCATCAAAATGGAATAACAGAGATAGGTTGAGACACTGGATATCAAACTGTGCAGGACAGTGATCCTGGAGAGTCAGGAAACAAATACAGTGGACCCTATAATCGCTCCAGCTTACTACCTTAAATGAGTTTCCAGGTCACAGTGCAAGGGGGAACCCAAGCAGACCCCAGCTGACTCCCTGAGTTGAGCAGCAGCAGAACTAAATTCTTAGCTGCTGGCATTTAAAGAAAAAAAAGTACGAGAGAGGAGCACAAAGAGAATTCCAGAGATCTGTAGAGGATCTCCATCAAGAATTCAGCAAAGGAGTAAGCATAGCAACAGCATTGCTACCCATAAAGCAGTTTCTCTTGCTTAGAATGTGCTCTCTGATAGCTACTAGAAGACACAGAGCATAACTTAGGTATATGATTGAATCTCTCCCTCTCTCTCTCTTCCCTCTCCCTCTCTAGTGCACACACACACAAATGTATCCTACAAGCTCTTAAAGGATGGATATATGTCTCTCCATCTCTGAATCATCCTTAGTTCCTAGCAGTGTTTTGTACAGAGCATATGTCAAATGAATGTTTCCTAGAGTTGAACATTAGCATTCTATTACAACTTGGAACAATTTCTCCATATTCCTGATCTCTGGGAGTTAGTATTTAATTTAATGTGTAAAATGATAGTCTTCTATCTCTTTCTTCTTGCACAATGAGAGGGCATTGTTATTATGATTATTTGTTTATTTGTTTCTAAACTGATTTAACTTATCTTTTTTTAATGCTGGGTCTTAATAATGCTATAGGTAAGTATTGTGCCAAAAGCCATACGTATGATCTTTTCTTACTCTGAAAGCTCTTTTTTTTAATAAGTGGAAAAACTTCATTTTTCTAAATATGAGTATTTGTATTTTAAGTATTCTGCCTGCCTCCAGGTTTGTGTGCTTAGATAAACAAGAGCTGACTTTCTTTTTGAAATAGAACAGAATAATAGAGGAAACTGGAATGTAATGAAATTTATGACCCAGATCTGATACAGAAACATGAGTAGTTGATAGGCTAAGCTAGTTAAGATTTTTTTGTTTGGTTTTTCTTTTTTGCTTTTCCCTAAGAATTCTCTGGGGCTTTAAAGTCTATTTCATATTGGAAACTAGCTTATTACAATTTTTTGACTTGATTTCCTATGACAAATATTGTTGGCAAAATAAGTAAAGCTCTGAAACTTTCAGTGCCTATCTGCTGTGTATCTGTGGAATGTGTGCTCTACATAGTTGATTCTGTCACCAATTTACATTATGACATTTTTCCATATGAGAACCTAATAGGCATTGAAATTGTATCTTTAGCTGGTCCTCAGAGTTTAAGAAAGATTTGTACACAGTCCAGAAGCATCCACTGTGTTTTTCTCTTGTCCTATTGTGTTTCCTATACTATATCTGTCAGGATAGAATTTAATGCTCTGTGAATATTTATGCTGAAGTAAAGGCCCTAGGTCCCTGAACCCTGTGTCTTCCTTATGGTATCTTGGTATCCATATGATATCCTCATTTACTTTTTTCTAAATGATCTGGTAAATTACCTAATAATTAGCTATTATATTCCAATTCTGTAGTCAAAAGTCTTCTGTTGAGTTTCAAAGCCACTAATGAATACCGGTAGATAGATGGTCAAGGAACTTAATTTCTTCAAATAGATGATGCCTCCCAACATTGACGCTCAGAAATGACCACAGTAGTGGTTGGGAAGACACTCTGTGAAGCCCTCTCCTTGTACTTTAGTTGTGTCAGGGTTTCAGCAAGCTACTTCTTAGATCACTTGCAGCTCTAATAAACTGTGATTCTATCACTTTCTTTCGACTTTAAAAAAAGTAGCCTTTCAACACATCAGGGAACTTGGGAAATGTAAGGAATATTAATTCTGGTCCTGTGAGGCCATCAGAGTAACAGCCAATAAGTTATGCCCCCAGTTAATTATCCGTTTGTCATTTTAACATCAAACTGGCTTATCAAGCAGCTGAGAAGAGACCCGTGAAGTGTGTGTTTTTTTTTCATATTTAGAGTAAAATGCAGAAACATGTAGCTGCTCAGTATTCATTGATTAACACAATCTTCTCTGGGTTATTGGTAATCAGACAACATTATTGCCCAAATCAACCTTGTGGCGTCTCCTTCACTAAGTGTAGAATAACTGCTCTGGTACTTCTAAGAATAGACCAGAGTTCCTGATGCAAGGAAATCTCTCACGCAGGAGTAATACGATGAAAGAAGTCTAGGAGAATGAACAAGCAAAAGAGAGCATATACCCAACTTTCCCCAGCAGAGTAGTCCTAGATCACTCACCTCAGACTACTCATCTATGGGAGCAGCCCTTGGTCCTGGTAGCTGTGCGGAAGAACCAAACCATCTGTAAGTGAAATAGATGAAAATCTAAAGATAAAGACAATTTGGACTTATTCTAAAGCAAACGAGTCCCAGTTATCTACTAACCAGGAAACTTAATTTTTTTCCTATTTTGTGTTAGCAAGGTAAAAGCCCTTCCAGCTACCCTTTAAAGATGAGTTTT
>NW_006430723.1:2856589-2888812 GCF_000325575.1 Pteropus alecto | reverse complement strand
ATTAGAATGGAGGTGAATGGTGAGGGTAAGTGGCTGCTGAACAACAGAAAGGGTATATAAAACAAAAGTGGAGGTTTCTGAAGGGGAACCTTATCTACTTGCCTACCTTTTTCAGTATCCTTCCTGCTGTTTGTGTTCCCTTTCATCGCTATCTCTACTAGCACACACAGTGCCTTGGTGTGATTTTAAAAAGGCTGAGCATCCCCTCCAGATGACTGTAGCCAGATTTCAGGTGCTCCCCTTGAGGAAGAAAGTGTGAGTGAAACGTGGGCTGGAATTGAGCTTCCTCCTTCATTTGGCTGGGCAACTTCTAAAAGGCAGAACCTGACAAACCCTAAGTAGCAGTTTTGCAATTATTGATAAATTAGTCAATACCCTGGGCATGCAACATATAACCATGGCCTACGAAAAAAGTCACTCCATTTATTAGCAATGAATTCAAGAATAAATTGGAATTTTGAGTCCTTAGAATGAAGATAAACAGGAAAGATCTATCTATGCTTAATGTATATAGGTTTCTTTGTTTAATATTAACATTATTGAAACTAATATGGTTATGTGGGGATAGTTAGGACTTTCCTTGATCTCTACATTGTTTTCTGTAAACTAAATAAAAATTCTATGTCATTTTCTAAAAATTAAGGTGCATTTATTTTTCAGAAGGCGAATGTAAACTAAGTATGACAGTACTAGGGTAAACTATTATAACACGTAATTCTTCTTCATTATCTCTACATATCACAGATGAGGGTGGGACAGGAAGTAGGGGTGGCCTAAAAGGCTCCTCTGCCATCTCTCCCCATTCTTTTGGCATTAAAAATACTGGGGATGAGAGACAGAGCTCGAGCACTTGATTCTAATCTCAAATTCTATCCTTAGATGTAATAGGTCTTCAACCCCAAACTCTATGATCCCTAGCATTTTTAAAGCATAAGGTGGCATTTTTACTGAGAAGCACCTTTTCGTGGAGAAAAAACACATAATACAGAACCAGAAAAGCAGGGTGCTATGTATTAGCGGTTCAATTTGGCATAAGAAAATTTATTTCTCTGACTCAGCTTTCTCATCTGTACAATGTGAAAAATAAAACTTCATTTTCAATAGTGTTTAGGGCATTAAAGGAAATACTGTATATAGAAAGTATTTTTGCAACTATAAACTCCATACACATAAAAGCATTTATCATTATTAACACAGATCTTAATTAAAAAGAAAAAAAACAACAACTCTATGTTTAAGAGGGCTTACCTGTGAAACAGTGTTAATATTCTTTTCCTGGAACAAATTTATAGGATCTTTTTTCTGAGATTATATTGATAAAACAGGTATTAAAGGACCCCGAACAGAGACACAGTGCTCTAAGTTTGTGTTATTATTTTTCCTTCTTATATGATATTCCTCCCATGTGATTACCTTAAAAAAGTTAGCATTAAATTTTTCTTTAAACTTAACCTTGCTTTATCAACTTTCTTTCACTTATTTTGATATTATCTTTTTTTTTTTTTTAACTTTTTTCTGGCTATCATTAATCTTAGCCACTCTAAGTCTACACAGGTTAAGTAAAGAACATTACACTTTGTATCTTTTCTGATTTCCTAGTGCTAGCAAATGTGACCTTGTGTTCAAGCTCATTTTGGTTCTGATTGAGTAAAAGAAAGCTGATTCACTCATTGCCTTTGTCCTGATTCTGTTTTTAATATTACAATGTCTGATTACAGTTATTCATCAGAAATAGGGAGAAACAATAATGTGATTGGCTAACTCCTTTTCTAATCTAAATCTCAAAGGTTGCCCTCCCTCCACCCATCCATTTTTCTCTTGACTTTAAGGCAGAGTCAGTTGTTGCCCTACCCACATTTCTATAGGACCTTGTACTTACCTCAATTAGATTTCTTAACACATTGTACTGGAACTATTTATTTACTTGATACTCCCACTACACTCTGACCTCCTTCGGTTTTATCATGAATGTGTCCTACCACTTAGAATCAAGAATGTTGGCTCATAAGAACAATAACAACAACTCAACATTCATTCATCTCACCTCATATCAGGCAAGGCTCTAGTTATTTTTATACATGTTACCTCTGTTAAAAAAACAGTTTAAAAAATGATAATATCACAAATCTTCAGACATAAATAAATATGTCAAAGATTTTAATTAACTCATAATGAAGGTAGTAGGCAGATGTTCTAACTCATTCAAAGAAGAAATCAAAAAACTACAAATTTATATGAAGGATAGGTGAAATGAATTTTTCAAATAGACAGAAACTGGCTTTTTTCATGGAGAGGAAGGAAAGTCAACTGAATCTCCATCTGACAGAATATATTTGTTATCTATAGATAAGAATTACTTCATATTGCTGTAAAATAATGCCCATTGGGTCAGAATCAGATAACCTCAAAAAGTGTACCCTAGAAAATGCATAGTTTTCCACTGAAACACAGAGTTTTTCCTAGAACTCTTTCAATACTCACAAAATAAGCAATATTCATTAAATTTAACCAAAGTGCTAAATTTTCTTATTAACTCCATAGAATTTTACTTTTCTTTCTTCTGTTTTTAACTCCATCTCTCCATTTTCAACTCAACACCAAATCATTAAAGATTTTGTATTGACTTCAATAGACAATGGACTTCTTACCTATTAATTTTGAACTCAGGAAATGTATAAAATGATGGAAAATAATATGTGAGAATATGCAGAACAGGTTGTATATGTCAACAGAAAAAAAGGAGAGACAAAGATCACTATAGTCTGGAAATTACTTATAATTTTAGTGCAAATTGAAATCTCTTCTATCAATTGTTCATTCTTTTATCCCTGCAGTGAATTTTTCTCCACCTAACCATCATGTATCCCAAATTATTATTTTTTTACATTCCTTATCTCATTTCTATTAAAGATATCTTTTGCTGTCTGACAGATTACTACTTCCTTTATAGCATGGATACTGCCGTTCCATTTCTCTTGCCATATATTGTCTTTTCCAGCTATGGTTAACAAGATGGAAATTTTTCCCAGAGCACACCTATGAACTTCCTTTAGATATGCCTTTGGGCACCAAGTCACCTGGTCATGGATGGAAACAGAAAAACAAAAGCAATAGTTAAATTTGTTCCCCAACAAGTTTTCATTGTGTTCAGCCAGTCAAGGTATCAGGAATTTGCTGACCGGAATAGGTTTGACTTTAATGCCATCAGCACGAAAAAAAGAAAAGAAACAGCAGGAGAAGCAGTATGAAAATCCTGTTCCCTCTGCATTCTTTATGCAAACTATTTTTAGTTTATCAACCAAGAAAATAATGTATTTCTTTGCAGAAATTGTATAGCCTGTTGACACAAGATAAAGAAATTGAAAGAGAGTCCACTTAGAGAACAAGAATCAAAGAAGTGGAAGAAACTGTGAATTCTGCACCTCCCTCAGATATTTTTACAATCAATTACTTCTCTGTTCTTAGCTCTCCTGTTATTTTGTTCTCCTGTAGGTTAAAGTGGAGAAATGGTAAAGGAAAATTGAATTAGACAACTCCCTTAAGGACTAAAATAACTACATGACAAATAGTCAAAGTTTTCATTCACTTTAATTATAACTACTTTTATTTTAAAATTTTATGACAATAAAATCCATGACAGAATTGAGCATATTATGCAAATACAGCTAAACAAGGGATAGAAATGTTAGTGAACCAAACAATTTACTAATTTATCATTTGTATTTTCTTGATATTTTTTCATAGCGTATAAATATTCTCACCCAATGCAATCGCTGCCATTTTCAAACTTTTAATCTAAAGAATATTGATCACTTGGAAAAGATTGTCTTAAGCATTTTTTTTTAATAGTTCATGGTTCTTTGGGGAAGATAGGGTAGAAACTTTTTTTATTACACTATGAATAGGAAAAAATATTGTACTTCTTTTCCAATCAATTATGGCAGGTTTCCCAGATGAAGTTGAATTTGAGGTGAGGGTTGAAGGTATAGCTTGCCAAGATACTCATAAAGCTTATGTTTTCTGGACTCAAAAACTACTAAAAAGATAGAAGTAGCTAGGTATCACTCAGTTAAAGTACACATTGTTCCGAAATCAGTCAAGTGCACTGTCACTGATTAACTTTTGCTGCAGAAATTTCTGCCCATGGCTCATTTATTTCTGGTTGACCCATAAGCAAGACTTTTGCTTTCTCGGGCAACTTTGTAAATTCTGCCTGGTTGGTTCTTTGTCTTTTAATACTCATCATTATAAATAAATTCAAGAACATAATGAATGAAAGCTATCCAATCAGTTTAAATATGGATTTGTTACTCTTCTTATACATCAAAATCAATTTAATTTTCTACTAGGTATTTGCAACATCCCAATCATATAAATATAAAAAGGGTAAAAAATTATTTTCTCACTTGATATCTTAATATGTACCATCTAACCATTTACCCTACTTTTGGCCTTTTATGAAGAAGTCTATTACTAATATGTGTTCAAATTAAATTATTGGTAGAAAATATAAACCCTAGAAACACATTCTAAATTAAATAGAAAAGGATTCTTTCTGGATTACCATACAAAAGGCGATTAGTAATGATCTGCTTCTAAAATACGATATGAACTATTTGATTTCCCAATCAAAGTTCACTCTCATGAAATACATCTTTATTGGAAATTAACCTGAGCCATCTTAATAAATATACTATCGATATTATAAAGTACATCACTATAAATTGATGGTCTATTTTTCTTCATTTTTCTAAATATTTATTTTATCAGACCACTTATTCTTCATGCTTAACCTCAGAAGGAAAATTGCAGTCTCACATGTGAGAAAAGATTCCTCTCATTACAGATACTACAAATCAATTATTAAAGTTCGCATTCCTAAATTTTATGCAGGATGTTCAAAACGTAAATGCCAGTGTAACGCAAGATCAGAATTTTTAATTATTAGTTTCTACTTCTTTCCTTAAGAATGCATGTAGCAAGATATCTTTGGAGAACTGATATTTTAAATAGTTTATTTCCTACTGCAGAATAAATCGAATGTTTATATAGCCATATTATAAAAATGACAACTAGAGAATTTTGCCTATAGGATATTAGAATAGGATACAATAAAATGAAAAGTCCCAAATTGCTACAGTTCATCCTAGAGTGTAGTCTGCCTCTTAGTTATTGTGAACCTCTATTTGAATTAAATTAGTTTTCTGCAAAATAACTGATTTTACAATTAAAGCATTTCACTACATGCTGAGCTGAACAGTTTTCTTTAAGGCATATTTATAAACCTGTCTTGCTATATTGTTTTTGTAAAAATAAATAAATAAATAAATCACACAAAAAGAAATTCATTCTTGACCAAACTACTAGCCAACACAGCTACTGGTATTTTAAAAAGCTATTCAAATGTGGAATAATGATAATAATATTATAAGAAGCTATTCATGCATGAAATAAAGAGACTATTACATCCTTCATTTCAGAATCAGTGATGCTCAATAATAAATACAATTTAAATGAATAAAATTACATAGAATACCTAATTTTTAAAATATGGCATTTATTCATATTAATCTCATCATCCAGTGAAAAACACAACATTTATTTAGAGAGATGTGTATAGTGTTAGATTTATTTTAATAAAAGCATAATAATTTCTGATCTTCATTTGCCACTTAACCATATATATGAAGTTTTTTATGACATTCGTTTTCATAATAATTTTCAGTTTTCATAGGATTACAGTGTATGCATTAATGTATCAACTGAAGAAACTAGAATACATTAATCTAGTGGTTCCTATGCATCTTTTTGTGTGATATACCTATAGCCATAACTGAACATTAAATCAGATAAATATGAATATATCATGAACTTTAGGGATATTTTAGTTTGAAATATAAATGTTTATTTGAAAATTAATATCCAAAATTAATTTTTCACATTTTCTCACTTTCACAATAAAATAAAGAATATGCAAGTAGCAACTCTGTTTAAAATTCAAACATTTTGTTAACCCTCCAGTTCTGCATTTTCCTACTGAATAATCTAGACATTAACTAAGCACCATGGTTATGAGTCTTTTACAGTGTAAGCTTATACAAATTCTTCTCCCATCTCATCCTAAAATACTCATAATTCAACATCACAGTTAAAATGCATGACACAGGCGTACGTGTGCGCGTGCACACACACGTGCGCGCACGCACACTCACACACACCTTGGACGCTGCCAAAATTGTCATCCTCTCCAACCCAACCTTTCTACTTCGGTATATGACATTACAAATCTAGAGTAAAGAGTATTCTGTCTGCCTTCTCATTACTTTCTCTATCACTTCCTAGTATAATTATGTCTGTCCTTTTTCTCCAACAGACCATGAGCTAAGGCAGGGAACTGGTTGGATTTGTCTACTGTATATCCCACAGGGTCTGACTTAGTGTCAAGTGCAATTAAATATTTGATAAATAATATGTAGTCTATGAAGAAAAATAAAATATATAGGTTAAAAGAAAAAATCCGTCATATTGTAGAGCTATTTTCAGAAAAAAAATTTAAATAATTTAGTTAAAAATATGGCTAATATTTTTTTTTCATTTTGTTCAATAATTTGTTAAAATCCTTCTTGAGACATCCTTCTCAGCCACAAATTTACTTTATTATATTTTTCCATTTGTTTTAGTTTCTTTTTAATACAAAAAAAAAACAAGGTTCTACATTTTCCTCTAAATAAAAATATTGCAATTTATTTATTAACTTTATATTGGTGAGATTTCTTCTCAATATTAATACTGTATTTTGTAAACAATGCTTCTCTGACCATACTTGTAACTTCCCACATCTAAGCCTGCATATCTCTATGCTATAATATAAACATATGTATACACACATATATATAAACCATATATATTTAAAGAATAAAAAAGATTAAAAATTAAAAGGCATTTTAAGGAATCTATAATATTTGAATAAAGGCTTAAACAATTGTTATATTTTTGGTATGTCTTTAATTCTAAGATACACTCCTCTCACAATTTAAATTGTTTCCCTGACAACAATTGAAAGTTTTTGAAATCAGTAAGTAATTTAATATCAGTGCAACGTGGTTGCATTTATTATATTATTTTTTTCTTACAAAAGCTATCATTATATTACATTTAAGATGTCTTTGACATTGACAGAATTTTAAAATTCTGAAAATACGTTATGCCTAGTAAATAAAACGACTCCAAGATTAAACCTTCTATATCCCTATATCCCTATATCACTATTAATCTGTCCACCTGATCTGTCGAAAACTGATATTGTTCAACTTCTCTTTGGATTTCTATTTTTTTCCTAAAATACTTTTGGTTTACATATTTCTTTGACTTGTTAGTCTATGTAAAGATCACATATTTGGGAGCTTTACTTTAAAGTTTTGTTTTTCACATTTAGTTGTTTCTTTGCTTTGACTCCACTTTGGAATTAACATTTTTTGCCTCAATTCAACTTCTAGAATGAAATTACAGTTCTATATGAAATGATGCAAAAATGACCATTTTACTGGCTTGCAGATATTCCATATTATATATCAGGTTTTATTAAAATAATATGTGTTTTGCCAAAGAAAAAGTGCACTGGACAGGGTTAAATAGGCAAGAAAGATTTTATTTTAAACTATTGCGATTAGAGAGAGATTGAACTGATCTATGCTGAAACAAATGGCTAGACAGTTTTTAAGCCCTAGAATGAGCTAGTGGAAAGTTCTGGAGGTAGTTAGAGGACAAGTTGATTGATACGATTAGGCCATATGTGTTCACTAGTTGGTACTTATTTAAGTTATGCTCCTACCACCCCACAGAGAAGAGAGATAGGGGTACTATCTTTTTTGATGATTACATTTCAAAGGGATGGTTCTCAGGTCCTTGAGAAAGATGTTCTTGGGTTGTAAAACTAGCAAGAAGCTGGGAGAAGACAGCTCTCACAGGGGCAGAGAAATACTTTCAATTGCAAGTTTTCTAAAGTAAATTCTTTAATAAATGGAGGTCAGGAGCATCTAGTCATAAGAAACTTATCAAAATTTAGTCCAGCTGCAGAGAAGGCAGAGGCTGTCTTGATCAGTTTTATGGATAGTTTATTGTTTCTTTTACATATTTGTTTTTTTTTAATAATTATTTTCTATTATTTTGGTACTTAACACACTATCAACATTTATTTAGACATTGCTGAGTGTCCTGTTCTCTTTATCCACAACAATTTCTTTCTCTTAAGTAATTTTCTATAAATTTTTACATTCCTCTCATATCTGACCTCTATGTATTGATGTTTATTTTGTTCTTTTCTCTTTCTTTGAGGAGATAAAGGAATCCTGAATTGTAACTTCCCTCAACATTTCCTGTGCGCTTTTCCTCAGTTCCCTTGTTGCTCACGTGGAGAACATTAGAGTCCTTTGGGATATTAGGTTGAAGGGGTCATTGGTGAAAACAGGATCCCCTGAATTCAGGATCCTACAGCATTAGAGGCTAAGTTGGGCTCACCTCTGCATTTGTCATGAGGTTCATTCCAGGCCAGCCTTACACTGAACTGTTTTTTTCAGTTCACTCAGCAATGATTGGAGAGGCAACACACAGCCTTCTTGATGTTTCAGGGAATTGTTCTAAGCAAAGCTGTCAGAAACTATGGCACTGGGCCTCAGATCTCCCAAGAAGCTATTTAAGACCACTTAGGAAGCACAGTTGTTACAGAGATTCTGCGTGGAGCCATCGCTGCTGTCCCATTTCACCTCCATTCCTCATTTATACAATTAAAGCCACTTTAGTGGAATTTTGTCTGAATTGCATCTCAATCAGGTTGAGTAGTTCTGAGTCAGCCACTGTTTTCTTCCTTCTGTCTGGTTCCTGCTGCATTAAATCCCACAAAACTCTAAGGTCACGACAAATAGATGATCTTGTATGCTGTTTCCAAATAGCTGATACAGCAATTCCAACCACTGTGCATGTGCATACACACACACACACACACACACACACACACACACACACATCCCATCTTTTCATCTTTTAACCATTTCTTTGAGTAGAAAGTGAGATGAGATGTCCACATCACTATATTTTCAACAGTTCTTTGCCACTTATTTTTCGGTTGTTGTTTATTTTTGTTTCATTTCATTTCTCAGGATTAAACCTGTGTAGAAGCTAACCTGAGAGAAGGAGAAATATTAAAGAGCTTAGCAATAACATTGTGAACCAGGAATCGAACAGCTGCAAGGGCTTGTATTTGACAAAGAGTCAATTTTCAATTTGGATCTTTTCTAACTATTGTATAAATGAGAGGCATTTGCTAGCATTCTATTTTTTGAAGATTACAGAGATGAGACTAACTCGGACTCTTGGAACACGTCGCACAGTGTGGGTACTTAGTTGACCTAGAAAATCTCTCCAAGGGACTGAGAACAATTAGAAATTTAAATGCATGAAAATGGAGACATATTTTACGTTATGTCAAATGTTTCAATTGTACTACTGGGGAGTAAAAGACCTTCTATGACTTTGTTGGTGGATTTTTTAATGCTTCATGAACAAAAGGCGACATTCTCAACATAGCTTATTTTAATCAGAAGATCTCAATATTTTACAGGTAGTTATTCATCTTTAAAAAAATAGAATGACCTCAAACCAGGCCTCAAACAGTAACATTAAGAAAGAAATGAAAAATAATATATATATATATATTTGATTAACAGCATCCCAGATGTAGTGCTAGATGCCTGAGGGCTACATAGATACAAGGCAAAATCTCTACCCTCTGGAAACTTTCTAGATAAAGTAATCCCTTAGTGGTGCTCTGGTGACAATATTGGAAAGTGACAACCACCACATGGTCAATGCAGATAATGAGACGGGAATTCAAAACAGCAAAATTATTCTTGTTGGGGAATGGGTATTCTGAGAGAGCCGGCATATCATATGAGTTTTGAAGGACGACTATTTATGGAGTTGAAGAAAAGATAACCATAGTCCAGTCTGCATATATTATGTTAGTAACCCTTTAAAAACATGGCTTTGTTTATGGAAATATACTTATTTTCCTTCTAAGACCCTTTTGTGGAATTTTTGTTTCCTTCTTACTTCGTAACTCCTGTCATTGTCTCTCAGCCCAATTACATACACCTGGTGACTCTTCAGCTCTCTCTCTTAAAATCACACTGTGTATCAGAATCATCTGTGGAAACTATTCGAACAGAGACTTCAGGGCCATAAACACAGAGGTGTGATTCAATAGGTCTGGAGTGGGGTATGATCATTTCCATTTCTAACAAGTTGACAGGTAATGCCGCTGCTGCTGGTCTGGAAGACCACTTCAATGGGTTCTAAAAGAATTACTTTTTCTTTAATTCATTTTCGACCTAAGCATGGTGGAAACAGAGAGCTGTTCCAGTGTGAATACCATCGTCATTGTGGTAGATGATTACTCTAAAAAAACTGATTTGTTAAAACTGGGTGTCACGAACTTGAATTTGCACGTGAATCACCTAGAGGCCTTGTTAAAATGCTGATTCAGATTCAGTAAGTCCGGGGTGAGGAGGTGAGACCAGGCAGGGACTTTGCATTGCTAACAAGCTTCTAGGCGATGCAGAATGAGTTAGGAGGAGCGATGTGCTAAAGGACTTTTGGCATAGCACCATAACAACCATCTTAGTGATTTTTAGTTGCACATGAGCTTGTATTAGGGACATCTCATATCCCAAACTTTCCTAATTAATTTCACATTTTCAGTTATCTCACGACTGTCAACTACTCCCAACAGAAAAAGACCTTTTTATTCACAGAAACATACACAATAAAGCAAAGTGTACCTTAAATATCCTCCAAATTAATTCCTTCATTTTACTTATCAAGACATTTTTCTAGTCCTACATGTGATTGGGAATAAAAAGAACATGGTGTAATCATTTAAGACCTCTTTTTTTGTACTTTTCAAGACAGCTTTAGTCTAAAAAAATTGAAGTTTCTTAAGTAGCAGTGGCAGTTTACGAAACCAAGGTAGCAGAATGATCCTTCTTGTCCTATGGAGATGTCAGTGACCTTCATCTGCCTCTTACTATGGCTATAAAATGAAACACCTACTTTATAGCCTCACTCTTCCTGAACCTAATTGGTGATTAGGAGCAGGCCCTCAATGAAACATGAGTCATTTCTTAAGCAGTGCCACAAGATGCTGCATTTGGTGTCTTTGTTCAAACCTCTTCATAATACGAATAAGAGTGATGTACATATCGAAAGAAGACAATTTCAGGTGTCGGTTTCATGTGGATTTCAGTAGAGTGTGTCCTCAGCACTTTCTATTCCCTACAATGAACAAGACAATTGATATCTCCCAATCCTTCAGTTATCATAAACAGTTTTCCTGATTTCTGTAAAATTTCTGAAATGCCAAGAGAATGGCTTTGTTCTTGCCCTGTGAGAGGGATATTTATAGAGTAAATCTGCCCTGAAAAACAGAGAGTTTTTGTTTTCTTATTTGTTGAGGATTTACTTTTGTCCATTAGAGAACACAATAGAAAAGCACTTTGAATTGACAAGCATAAACTTCCAGTCTTAAGTTTCTCCATGTACAAGTTTAAGATGAGGATACTGTGCATTGCTCTCAATTAGTCATAGAAATTAGAAATGACTTTTTCCCTAGGAAAAGATAACTTGTATGCTCTTAGAAAGAGTATTTAATCCTCTTTAAAGAAACCAACAATTCTTAGGTAGTGCTTTTGCATGCTATAAATTTTCAGCTGATCTAATGAAAAGCCAATATTTTCTCTAAGACAAAACCTTATTTCACTCATTCACCAATGCATCCATTCATCATTGCATCAGGCAGACTCAGCTTTTGATATTAAGTATTATACATATTTGTTATGAAAAATTGATAGAAGAGGTTACCATCCTTAAAATTTTTGCATGTAAAAAAGCAATTGTACTTTTTCCCTTACAATCCTAATTCTTTAGGGAATGAATCAATTTGTCCAGTTTTGAAAAGTATTTTCAGAGAAACTATTGCTTTCAAATATCAGCATTTCATATTGCTAAACCAAAGCCCTTACATAAATGAGCTTTGTCTTTTAAAAAGCTTCATATCGCTATATAATATGCATATAAATTAAAACCTGCTTTTTCTGTGTTTCTAAATTATAGATTTTAAGATTTAATTGGTTATATATCACAAATCCTTATGAAATTGTCTATATTGTTTCAAGATTCTGGCACTTGAAAAACTAACACTTAAATGATTTTGTGCTTAACTTCTTATTAAATCTCAGGAATAGATTTAATTAACATTTCATACATTCTTGCTGTTCCTGATGGTTTTAACACCATTCTGACTAAAAACTAAACCTAGTTTATTTTAACATTAAGGTGCCAGAGGTAGACCTAAGTTTTGCAAAAATAGGCAAGGCAAAGAGAGGTAAGAGTGGAAGTAAAGAGGCATGGAAGAATAAAAGGAAAAGAGAAACGAAAAGAAAAAGAAAAGAGAGACAGGAGCAAAGAAGACAGGAAGGACAGAGAAGTAAAGGAAAGAGTTTTAAAAAAGACATGAAGAGTGGGAGTGTAGAATGACAGCAAGAGTTGCCTTGGGGCGGCCTGATGAGAGTACCCATCAAATTCCCAAAAGCAGCAAAACATGTAACTGCTGCCTAGGAGACCAGACCATGTTAGCATACCTCCAAATCCTTTCACTGAGGACCAATGGAGCACACAAACTGCAAAAAGGCAGCTGGTCGAATCTCTATGTCTCAAGATGATGTTCTAGCTCCAGTAACTGAGTCTTTTAACTGTTCTATGTGTTGATTAATAAAATTGATTGGTCCTATTTACAAAATAAATAAATAAAGGCAAGAAAATGTTGGCTTAGATGGCACTCTGAAAATTCCTTTATTATTTACTTGTGAATGATTCATTAGAGCCAGCTCTGACTTTCTGAATTGCAGATATTATGGACTGGTTTATTTCTAAAGGCAACGTGTTTGCTTGAGGCAGAAGTTAGGCACCGAGGCTAGAGAGACATTTTTAGTACCTGACCCGTATGCCTCAGTTTTACCATATTTTAAATGAGAACCATATTAGCAGCTAAATCATAGGATTCTTGTGAATAATACATGAGTTTTTCACATCAAACACTTATAGACATAGTAGCACAGAGACATCACTCAATAAATGTTAGCAATTAGTACCGGTGAAAATTTATCATTCTACATTTAATTTAAGCAAAATGAACATGATGTTAAATGCCTGTATAAGTTGCTACATGTGAGCCTAAAACTCCATGTTAGAGTCCCAGAAAAAGACATTATACAATAAAAAATTTTAATCAAAGAGAGTTTAATGGAGGGAATTTTATAGAAAGGAAAGCTGAGTTAAGGGGAAACATACAAAGGATGGTGAATAATTCAAATAAAACAATCAGGGCACAGTTACTCACCCTCCACTCCCTTGGCCTGAAGGGGAAGAGGAAAGATAGTGTTATCAGATCCAAGTAGGACCAGTAGTTGTGAAATAGGGCACATCTAAAAGGAACTATAACCGTAGCAGAGGCTTTCTTGACAGTGGCACTTTGACAAATTTAGATCAGATAATTCTTTGTTGTTGTTGTTGTTGTTGTGTGTCTTGAGCATTGTAAGATGTTTAATAATATCTACCCACTAGTTTCCAGGAATATCTCAGTCTTGACAACCTTTTGTCTTGACAAACTCAGTCTTGACAATAGAATTGCCTCCAGATATTGCTAAATGTTCCCTGGGAGGCAAAAGAACCACTGCCGTGGAAGAAATAGCCACTCCAGAACTATAGCAAGGCCAGAAGGTGTAGCAAAGAATAAATGCTCTGACCTTCCTCTCCTACCATCACCTGGTGCCTCTCATTACTGAAACTAATCAAAGCCAGATAGCAAGGGAGCTTGGTAAAGGAGTCTACTCATAGGATGAACCTTCTTGGGCAGAAAGCAGGACATAGAAGGGTGGGAAAGGGTCTGAGGAGACAAAAGATCAATATGCCTTCCAAAAACATGCATTAAATTAGAATTACCCAGACCCCTTTTTGATTGTTACAATCTTCTGGGGTAACAAAAAACAAATACCCTAGCATGTTAAGAAAATGTGTTAATGCATTGGACTCCAGTTGGACATCATGAGAGCTATAAATGTCTCCAGCTTGGATTTCAAATGGTCATTAGAATAAGGCACAAAGAAAGAAAAAAATACCCTCGTATATAACCCCTTCTCAGCTCTAGCCTTATCTACATAGTATAAAGATTAACATTATATAATGGAGGGTACAAGAAGATGTTTAAGAAAGAAGAATGTAAAGCATCATGCTCCTGTAAACTTTTCCATAAACTCAGGGACAGTTTCCCAGGAGGGAGATTTTGGCATCTTGTGACAGCCAATGTACTGATCCTTGCAATCTTCCCCTCAGCCCAAATACTACTAAGTCCATAGATTCTGCTATGAAATACCACAATTGCACTCATCTCTCTCAGGAAATTATTTCTAGAGATTTACATAAGAATCAACAATACTTTCTCAAAAGTATCAGCTACAACCACATGCCCTCCATCATGTGTCAGCATCCACCCATGCAAAACCTCACAGTGATGGTGCCTGTATTATTCTATTCAGCTCAGGTTGTCACAGGCTGGGTGACATAAACAACAATTCTGTAGGCTGATAAGTCCAAGATCAAGGTGCTGCTGATATGGTAGGTTTTATGCTTAGGCCCCTTCCCTTGGTTTGTAGGTGGCACCATCTTACTGTGTACTCCCATAGCCTCTTCTTTACAGACACATGGAGAGAGAGAGGAAACTTTCTGCTGTCTCTTCTCATAAGAACATTGATCCTGTGGAAGCAAGACCCCACCTTTACGACCTCACTTAACTTTAGTTATGTCCTTCGAGGCTCCATCTCCAAATGTAGCCACACTGGGGGTTAAGGCTTCAGCAGATAAATTTGTGTTGGGCGGGGGGTGGGGGGGGACACAAACATTGAGTCCAAAACATTAGTATATGACTTCTTTAGTATTCAGTGTGTCACAAATCTTTCATGAAGCTTTTCGTCAACTTCTGATTTCCACGACCTATTGAGCCTAGGCAATGGACAGAAATGGGGTGTTGTCCAATTTTCTCTTTTACTCTTCTCAATTTTCTCATTCCCTGCTTGCACAAGTTCTCCCTCTACCATCAGTCATTACACAGACTTCCTACTCCATCGCGGAGGTAGAGGTGGGAAACTGTATCACATATATATATATACACACTAGCAACATGTTGACCTTAGGTTAGTTAAATAAACATTTTCTGTTTTACCCAATTAAATAAACTACATTAAAAAATGCTATATAATTTATAATTCTCACTGAATGATCATCTCTTAGTCTGAGTCAATTAGGCTTTCCTACATGTTTAGCTAAAAAGATAATAAGTCCTTTTTGTGTTTTCACTTAGTTGAATACAAATTACCTGCCATCCTAGAAAATGGTACTCTGGGTGGCCTTGTGGGAGCCACATAAAATTCAATCTAGCCAAAGACTATTGGGCCCTTTTTCTATCAAATTCCTCAATACTAGACTCAATTCCAAGAATCTAGGACTTCCCTGAGGGTGTAAATTTATGAAGAAATAATATTTATAATTTACTATTATAAAGAATAAGTATGATTTTTTTTATAATGATAAACCAGCAAACCACAATTCAGTTGGAATTGTAAAAAAAATTAGTCATTCCATTGAGCATTCCTGGTAATATTCAATAAGTGTCAGCCTTCTTGCTAAAAGGTAATGGTTTTTCTGCATTAAGATGCAGGTCAGAAATAAGAACTTCCAAATCAAACTGTTAACAGCAGTGGGAAATTAGGAATCTAGGCTAAATATCATGATTAGGGTCAAGAACTCAGAAAGGTCAGGATCTAGGGGAAACATGTAAAATTGAAACATAGCAGTAGATTAGAAGTGACCTGCTTAGATAGAAAGAAAGATTCTCTGAATCATAATAAACTTACATAGCCAAAGAAGCTATGTGAATTCATTGAAGTGATTTGGGATAAACGGTAGGTAATGATGGAATTAGAATACAAGAGGGCACAGTGGAATTTTTGGTAGAAAATATAGAGAAGAAATTTGGGCAGGGAAAAAGAAACACAATATTAAAGAAACAGTGTAGAGAGAGTAGATACTCAGAAGACATTAGACTTTGGGCATTGGCCAAAGAAAACAACGAAGTACAGCATGATGGATTGACCCAGCTCCCCTGGAATATGTCAAATAATCTCGCCACTTAATTTAGCTTCATTCCGAATTGGGGACCAATGGAGGCAGTCTGTAAAGTCGGTACTTGCAGTGCTGGGGAACTATAAGCATGTGGACATTGTGGCCTGTGGTGAGACATGGTAGCAAGAAACAAGTAAGTAAGCCCTGTGATCTTTGGGGTGGGTGGCAGCTGAAATTGGGGGTGGTGGGTGGAGGGTGGGGGCATAACTCCTTTAAGCTGTTCTCTGTTGTCTCTCACACAGAGATAATTTCCTCCTATGATTTACTACCACAAACGGCAGATTTCATGAACTATTTGTCAACTCTTACTTTCCCAGTGGCAGAGACACCCTTTTATAGCCCCCCTATGTATATGTGTGTCAGGTTGCTTTAAAGCAGAGATGAATTTAATGACCCTTCCCTAAGTTTCTCCTAGCCATTATTGTTTACTTGCTAACACTTTGGGGTTTTAATTCTTTTTCTCTCCTTTTAAATTTATCACTTGATGAAAATAATTGGGAGGTTTGAATATTTTTCAACAGTAGGAGTCTTTATTAGCTTTTAAGTAGATAAAAATATCCTTTCTTCCCCACAGTGCAAAATGGAATGGGCTATTACTACCATCCCAGTAAATTAAATTACTTAAAAAAAATAAAAGAAATAGATTGTGAAAATGTTTAGCCAAAGGAGTTCTCCAGCTGACTGAACGTTTATGGGCACTTCGCCATCAAGGCAAGGTAAATCCACCTACAAGTAGCTATTTAAAAAACATGTGTATAATGATAGTTGTTAAACTTACCCAATTGAATTACACCTAATTTTAGACAAAAGAGTAGAATATATACATAACCAAACTGATAACTAAAAAGGATGGTAGAATAATCACTGACAAGAATATGAATGAGGCCAACCGAAGAAGATCAGACTGGTGAGACAAAATAATTAGCAGCAATGAACTGAACTTAAGAGAAAGGACAATTTAATTGGAGAGTAAAAAACGCACATATGTGCACCATGTTTGGTGACTTCTGACTGGGAAGTAATGGGCTCTGTTTTAAGCCAGGCGGTCTCCAGACAGGTGTGGGGAATTAGGTAAATTATACTGCATACTCCCTGTGGTGCCTAGATCTTTATGGGAAAGCAATCTAAATTTAACAAGGATCAGTGTTCTCAGCCTTGGTCGCACATTTGAATCACCTGGGGGGCTATTTTAGAATAACATGGCCTAGGCCATACCCCAGAAATTCTGATTTAAATGATCTTGGATAGGAACCCAACATAAGTATTTTAAAAATCACCTCAGATGTGTCAAAGTGGCAGCTGGGCCTGAGAACCACTGCTTTAAGGGCAATTCGTGTGGTGATGAAATCTCAAATGACACGTGAAAAGGAACGAGGCACTCCATTTCTTGGCCTCCATTAAGGGTGACATGGCTTGATCGTTTTGTTTCTCAGCAGAAGCTGAGAAAGTAGCTGTAGTAGCATCCTGACCCCTCCATATCTGGGAAGTATGGTTAGTCTCCACTGCTCGTCATAACTTGAGGATGCTTTATTCATCAGAGACTAAGGCCAAGTGTTGGGCTGAGAGGTGAGGATAACGACTGAAGAAATTGGAGTGCAGAATCCATTCTTTACATGGGCAAGTTGTGGATGAATTGGATAGATTGTTAAATTTTGAAAAAGAGTCCATAGGACGGAGTGGCTTCACAGTGTAATGGTTAGCACGTCTACTTTACATGCAGAAGGCCGTGGGTTCCCACTCCAGGTGGACCAGGCCCCGGGTGTACGCCGGGAGCACATCAGGGAGATGCCAGCCTTCAAAGATCCAGTTCTTAAAGGGAGATGGCAGCACCCATAGGTCAGGGGTGGGAGCGGGGGGTGGGATCAAAGAGGAGAAAAAATGAATAAATAAAAAGAGTCCATAGGAAGCCATGTGCCATGCCAATAGTAGCAGACATGTTGACTCTATATAGAAGCTGCATGTGACACCAGGATTTCTCTTGGTGACTTTATAAGTATCCAATCTTTGGATCAAAAACCACCTGGTAAGCTTACTCCTTCTTCTTCCTTTCTTGTCATTTTTCATACATCTCCAGTATTGCACTGTACCATGAATAATTTCACCTTGTAAAAATATGCTCACATTTGTCTTTCATTTTAGGCTATGGGTTCCTTAAGGTCATGCACATCTTTAGTCATTCTAATATCTTTAGCTCTCAAAACAACGCCAGGCATGCAAATATTTGTAGTAGACGTGTGTCATCCTAGATCCCTTGTTTAAATTCAAAGCTGAGAATGGATGGGAGACATAGAAAAAGATAAAACAAAGGGAGGAGTTCACAGTTTTTGAGGCAAACTTCCAAATAAAACCGAATTCTCTAACAAATATCTCATAAATTCACACATTCTTTTAGAATACATTTATTAAATATTCTAGCCAGACAGCCAGAAAAGCTCTCTGACAGCGTAGAGCTTACACTGAGGGAAAACAGACAGTAATGGAGCAAAGATATACATAATCACGAATATTTAACATTTTGATAGATGCTGTGAAGAAAATAAACAGAGAATTGAAACAGGGAATGGCTTGCATATGTGTACAAGGATAGGGTGGTATTTTTTAGACAAGATGATTAGGAAAACATGATATTTAAGTTATGACTCTAAAGATCACCATAATCCCCACTGAGAAGAGTTGGAAAAAGAATGTCCCAGGCAAAGGGAATTCAAGTTCAAAGGCTCAGATATGGGAAGAGCCTCGGTGAGACTGAGAAATAGAAAGAAGGCTTTTTAACTTCTCCACAAAACAAAACAAAATCAAACCTATTTATGATTAGATGGCCTGTGAACCTAACTTCTTTTACAACATCGCCAAAGTTCTGCAAGCTTTTTATTGGCCGCCACCATGCTCCCAGGGGCATGTTCACTGGCCTGAGCATTGCTTCAGATCTTCACTAAAAGGTCATTGGGCGTTTATTCTGTGAGAGCTTGTTTAATCTAAATGACTTGAATGGTGATTTCAGAACTCCCACTTGAAGGTTCATGTCTGACTTCTAAGTTCTAAGGTCATGTGAGTCCAGCTCTTTGTCTACGATCCACTGAGAGCTTTATGCTAGAATGGAAAATCTGGATCTTCACAAGGCAACATGCAATGCACAACGGCTGAGAGCACTTTTCTCCCTCTGCTTTACTGACTTGATTATTCCATTTTTTCATGGGCTAAAGGGTGCACAGTAGACCTAGCATGCAAAGTGCACAATATTAAACACACTAGATGTTGTCTTTCTATTGACAAAATTGTTTGAACTATTTTAATATAGGGAATTTCAATCAGATGTCTGCCCTTCTATCAGTTCTGAGGAAGCCCCTTGAGTAAAGAAGCTTTATTTTATTTTTCTTCATATACTCAGCACCTATCACAATGGGTAAATTAGCCTCAAGCTAAATAGTTTTATTTGTAATGGTTCAAAAAAATCAAAAGATGATAAATATTTTGACACCTGAAAATTAGCATTCAAAATCAATTCTTATTGAACAGAGCCACACTCATCCCACTCATTTATATTTTTTTCTAAGCCTACTTTACACTATAATGGCAGAGTTGATTGAGTTCACTAGTTGTGACAGAGACTTTATGGCTGCAAGCTTAAAATATATACTACTGGCCCTTATGGAAAAGTTTGTCAACCTCTATGATAAATATTTTCCATGTGAATGAATGCATAAACAAATGAACAATTATGGCAAATTTATTTTTATATAATCACTTGTATACACTTCATGGCAGAGATCCAGGCAATAATCTAGATCTTAGCATATTTTATTAAAAATACAAGACCAGTACTATTTATGCATTACTGTGCCATGCTGTTCTAAAATATAGTCAATCAAAATAAAAACTTTAATTGTGCTTTCTAAATGTGCTTCTATTGTTGTAATTAAATATATACCATCATGCTTCTTTTCATTAGTATCAGCCAGTCCCCCAAGAAGGTTTATTTAGAATCAGGTTACAAATCTCATTCTATCAAGTATGTATATGTCTTTCTGTGTTTTTCATTTGGTCCTAAACTTTCACCCTGGGATTTGCAATTCTACTTTAAAAAGGTACAGGAATGCAAGGAACTTAACAGACTTCCTTATATGTGACTTTCACATTTACATTTTTAAAAATCTAGTTTTTACTGACTACCACTGCACTGTTGAATTGGATGATTTGGGAGATTACAAAGTGAGTACATCTTCAGAAAACCAAACAGATAAGTTTCATTTGGATTAGACAATATGCATGCTCTTGCGTAAAGCACGTTATGAACACTATGGACTATTTAACACAAAGCTATACAGAATGCTCGACAGACTAATGTGGAAACTAGAAATAAGCTACTGTGAACACTGTGGAGAAATCAAAAGTGAACCTGGAAGGAAAGGGGCTGTGATGCCCATCACTTGCACCTTCCATTATCGGCATTACTGCTGCTTTTTATCTATTTCCTTTTCCAAATTTCTGAGGAGGGATGATAAAAAACAAATCTTAATGTGAATCTATTACATGTGCTAAGAAGTTTTGGGTTTGTTTGTTTGTTTTCTTCGGAATGGTTTTGTTTTTAAGTTTCCAAATCGGGGGTCAAGTAATAATCATTATCTTCCTTTTTAGAAAAGACTTGTCTTCTGTAGATCATTACATATCATTGAAACTTCCACAATATTTTTTAGAGAGAAAAGATATGGGTTCTGAAATTTTAGTGTCTCTATTTTTTAAGTATTTTGGAAGCAAATTTATGTAGACTTCTCTTAAATAGGATGTTTGCTTGCCACGCACTATTGGGGAGACCTTACTCTTCAAATTCAGAGACCAAAGCTATGAAAAGAAAGTCTTTGGAAGCTAATACTCACTAATTAATCCAGCTCATTAGCCCAAAATCTCACTGAATGCTAAGAGTGCTGCTAATGTAATAAGCTTCCCAGTTAATGGAGTCAAAGCTAACTTCAAAGAATGACTAGTACCTCATTCATTAACTTAATCAACTCTCTAGACACCTCACAGACAAGGCATCCTGGTAGGAGAGCAATAAAGATTTAAGTGGGTGTCTGTTCTGTTACCCCATCAGAGACTTAAAAGTTAAAATTTGGACAACCATGAGTGCACAAATAGTACACACTGCCACCTTTAAATAAGAACAGAACAAGAAAAACAAGTGCTACTGTGCAGTTTTTATCAGAACTCTAGTTTAAAATAGTTTGAACAAGTTAGTCAATAGAAAGACAACATCTAGTGTGTTTAGTATTGTTCGTTTTGCATGCTAGATCTCTGTCCGCACTTTAGCCCATAAAAAAAAAAAATGCAAGTGAGACAGTTATCAGTGTGCAACATCTTCTTGTTTTCCTTTAAAGATTTTCTAAAACAAAGGTCAATAAATGTAATGAGTGTATTTAACAAATCTTAATAGATTATTTTATATTTTTTACATTTATCATTCATTTAATTTTTAAAACAAACTGGGAGAAAGATAAGATTTTTATTGTTCTTTCAATCAACAAATATGTGAATACTTATCACGTACCCAAGCAATGTCTAGATGATGAGGAACAATGAGGATGCATTTTAAATTATTTTAGTTTTTATTCATTTTTAGTAAATCTTGTCCTTTGCTCTAGTCCTTTGAATTTATCATCTTCTCTTGAATTTTTGTATTTTCTTATTTCTGGAGCTACTTCTCTATTATAGCTACTACTTAGGGAGGAAGATTTTGTTTCTGTATAAAGCATGTGGATGTCAGAGATTGCATGGGCTTCTTTTTTTTTTTGAAAGATATAGATTTTGTTTAATTAATAAACCAAGTAACAGTGGGGGTTGTGAAAAAAAAAGAGCAGGCACTGGTGAAGGCCACTGAACAAGAAGAAATAAAATCCTAGGGAGAAAAGTTTTATTTCACTTATGTTGCTTGAAGAACTCACCATTTTCTTAACTAGAAGGTGATTTTTCTGGTTCAGGAATACCCTTGCTTTATTTAGTGTCCTACAATGTGCACCCTGGAAGTGAGACTTATTCTATTCCTCCTCCCCTTCTGACACTCTCCCTGATTTCACTCATGGCCAGTAAAAGAAAACCCTGCTTTTTCTTTTTACCTCAGCCAATCCTGGAAACTCAAAGCTAGTGAGTGTTTAACAGTTCTGCAAGGACATTTCCTCAGCCCAAACCAGCTTTTTCTTCAGTTACATTGAATTATATACAAATATATTTTTTAATTTGTTCTCTTCTCTAATGTATGTTGTAGGAATTTCTAAGAGGTTTTTTGTTTTGTTTTGTTTTTTAATTTGGTGATAGAAAATAAACAAACAAGTGAAATCTCTGTTTAAAAAAAGACAACTCATTTGAATGGAGTATTGAAAAGGTAATAATCAGGGCTCAAATTTCCATCTTGATACAGAAGAGCAGTTATTAACTTTGAGTTCAAGGTACTTTTTCAAAATTGTGTTTTAAAATTAGCTTTATAACAAATGTCTTATAGATAATGTCATGTGATGTTGAAAGTTTTACTTTTTAATTAACAGAAACTAAGGCTTAGATAATTGTGTTTTCTAATTAAGAAGAAAGCCTGCACTGAAAAAAAATGAATAAGAATGTTTCATTGTAGAATGGGATTAAATAATATAATTTGATAAATTGATTTAGATTCATTACTTAACTTTTGTATCTTTTTTATATTATAAATGCCTTTAGATATTCAAAACTCGGGAAGGCAAAATTTATGAAAAGCAATTGTTATTTTAATTATCTCAATTGAGGAGTGAGGAATGAAATCAGGTTTGTAAGAACTGTCAGTTTTGCAGCTCAGTCCAATGTCTCATATGCTTTTTGAAATGAAGTGAAGTGGCTGAGTTATTCTGCTTCTCTGGGGCCAATTGAGTAGAGTTTTTGCTCCTGGGCTTATGTGCCAATGATGAGCCTCTGTGGGTCCTAGGGAGTGCTGGCTGGTCTAAGATGCCTCAGTGGCTCCACCAGGCCTTCCATCCCCCAGTGGGCTAGCTTGGACAGAATCCTAAGAGCTTTGGAATTCAAGCGATGTCACTGCCACTGTGTTCTATTGCTGGAGAGAGTTACAAGGTCAGCCAGTATTCAAGCAAGGAGAAATAGACTCTAATTCTTGATGAGAGGAGCTGGAAAGACTCGTGGTCATTTGTGCAGTCTGCTATGACTGGACCATGTAAAACTTTGGAGCTGTCGCAGTCATGCGTCAAATCAGGTGGAAGAAGCTATTTCGCCATCAGGAAATGAAAATAACTTGTGGAGATCATCAGCATGATTGATTGAGAGGACCCAGTTAAATTTGTATTCCTGGTTTCAGTTGTTCCTGAGACCTGGTGGTACCATTGTTCTTCCCCAGTGTAGCTAGCTGTTAAATCCTTTCTTTTGTCTGTGAGTCAATTAAGTCTCCCTTTCAATCAACTAACACAAATGATCTGAGGTTCTGTCAACTTTAATCAAAACTTCTGAAAAAAACCTTTATTCAAACTCATTTACATTTTCTTATTCTCTGTCCATTGTTGTCACCTATTAATACAGTGAGTAGAATAAAGGCTAAGTTACATATTCATTTAGCTATTGCCCTTCATTTTTTAATCAATTTTATTTCCAATAAACCAAGTGTCCATCTTCATTAAGCAATTTAACTATATCAAATTCCTCATCTGGATTTGTAGGACGGTATTTTTTAAGTGGTCTGAGTAGTCTGACACTACCCTTTAATTCTGAAAATTAGAGACCAAATGTCATTTAGGAAATTGAAAATCAACTTTTTATGACATCAATTGAAAGAACTCATACTGAAATGTGAACAATGTTCATGAAAAGTTAATAAATAAGACTAATGATAGTGCATGGTAATTTTAGAATGATCAGGCTATTAAGCTTCTTATAACTAATGCTAATACCTTTGAGGAAAGAAGGTAGCAATATTAGAATTTCATGCTCATAAAAAAAAAAAAAAACCCTAAACTTCAAAAGTCTTTCATGATCTCATATATCAAGAGCCCATTTTGCATTGCTCTCACATTTACTATATAGACACATTTCTCATTTTAAATGTAATTATTATGGGTGTAAAATTATGGGATCTGAATCAATTTGCAGACTTTCAAACTCCACGTATTTCTCTATAATTTTGTGCTTCCTCTTTGAATCACTAACACTACGAGCCACTGAAATTAAAAGGAGTATCTCCTTTTATACTCCCTCCAGCATGTTGGAAGAAAAACATATTCCAGGCAAAGGGTAAATGATGTTTTTAGAAAATCAGAACACACACCAAAGTTTTTAAGCTTCTGGGTGCAGAAAGTAGGACTGAAGCTTTGGATAATGAGCCACTCTGTGACCCTTTGTGTCCTTGCATCTCTGAATGGAAACTATAAGACAAAAGACAGAGCACATTTCCAGAGAAGAAACTGTCAGTGTTGAGTAAACTAGAGTGTGAATATGTCTTTTCAGTATATTCCTTCTTTCTTGAGAACCAGGGAGTACTTTCAGAGTTATCTAAAGTTTATAGAGGTAAATGAAGTGTCATTATTATCTCTATGTTCAGAGGATTCACAGGAAACTCAGAAGAATTAAAAGGACTATAATTAATGACAATAACGGTTTACCCCTTTGTATCCTACCTTAGATTTGGCTATGAAGTTTGCCTCTGTAGAACTTTATGTGCCTCTATAAAAATTTCAATTCGAGTTAAAATGTTTATATTCTTATGAGAAGCAAATGTCAGAATTTTAATACAGTATGATGTATTCTCCCAATGAGATTACTTCATTCCATGTACCATGCCCATTACCTGTAAGTAAAGTTCAGCTTCCAAGGCAATCAATGAACAGTCAAGCATGTGAATGAAGCCATCTTTAAGTAGTGTTGTTGTGCTATGTTACAGAACGAAGTCCATCAGAGAGCTGATGGAATCCAGGGACCATTTGCGAAAGCTCTTAAGAACACATTTACAAAAATACCAAATCCACATTAAGGGGAACTTAAGGATACTTTGTTTTGACTCTTGGAAAGGAAACAATGATACACACAGGGACCTAGGTGGTTAATGTACTGTATGTTATTACTATAAAGTACAAGACCTCAGTCTCCTAGGTCCTCAGAAACCACAAAGTCAGTTGATTACATAGTGCCCTGCAGAATAGGTTTTAACAGCAAATGAGCAAACATATCTGATATGCTTTCAGAGCTTGCCGATTCACTTAGCTTTTGAATTCTTGCTATTGGGCTATCGTGCAAGAGGAAAGTTTACAATTTTTTTTTTACTCTGCTATAGGTTCTAAGGCCATTTCAGCTATGGAGAAAATAGCAGGGGCCCTTGTTCATTAAAGCAAAAAGTAAACTGGTCCAACCGTAATAGCAAAGCAAATTCTCTGAGTTCAGAAATGATGTTATATATAAACCTAAAGCTCTGCTGTTAGTGCAGGTCCTTGACATTTGAATCAACTTAATCTGAAGATAAATATCATGGTTTCTGAGATATGAAATTGTTCATTCTCATTATAGTTCCACTTTAAAGACTTTATTTTACATTGACAATTCAATCATATTCCCCAATTAGCTACTGGTTTTCATCTGTAGATTAACTTGTTTGCACCAAAGCGTCTGTAAGACCCCATCTCACTCTTATATTCACTGTTCGCATATGTCTGTAGATTCAATTATTTGCTTATTGCAATGACTGGTGAAAGACTAACCATGGTACTGTGAGAGGCCGGACAGAACCAGAACCCATGCTTAATGGTTACTTTGATGTCTTTTTATTATTTAGCTAATTCGGAGAAAATGAGTCATTCTCTTAAATGAAAGTGTGTAACAGATGTTCTATACACAGTGAATGTTGCTATCATTTGAAATAATTTGGTGATTTCTTTTATGTTTTTGAGTTATACCTGTAAGCAAAGTAAGAGTGGACTGTGTAACTCTTAGGAAGGTCTTCATAAAATTCTTTCTGCAAGTAAATTGAACTATCAGAACTTAGTGGTCTCACTTCTATGCTTTTTAAGAGTTTTGGTGACTTATGGCACTAATCACAGATACCTCTACCTATCTGACGCACAGCAAAATCCTATGAGGTTTCCTAAAATAGTACTTGCTGACAAATATTTCATGTCTTGACCTATACTGATTTATAGGAAGAGATCTATATGGGTAAGGAAAAAAAAAAAAACTACTTGGGGTAGACCTGACTCGAAATTTAGTATCTATTAATTCAGCCACATTGTCTTATAGTTAGTGCCTTGCTCTCATTGTCGGCACAGAAACTAGTGTCTAATGTCTAAAACATCTCTGTATCAATCACAACTTTGACTTAGTATGTATTTTTTTCAGATTTTTTTGAGGACAGAATTATATAGGCAAGGTAATACCAACATTTTGTTTGATAAGAAATTAACTTTTTTTATTATTTCGTAAAGATTTACTGAAAATAGTGTTTGAATTTCATTAGAAGTCAATGTGCCTCTTCCTAAACACAGAGCAATATATATATTTAAATTTCTCATTCATTAAGAAAAACAGTGAAGTATATGAGTTAAGAAAAAAGAATAGTAAAAGCAAGATGAGAATTTATCCAGGCTATTGCTGATCACATGAAAATAAACTGTAATCTGAATATATGCTTTGATTATTTTTTAAAAGCATCCTGTATGGTGATTCCTAGTATAAAAAAATCACAATATGACTCAGTAGACACACACTCACATGCACACACACACATTTGAAACAAAATTTTTATGAAACAACTTATTCACGTGATATATTCTGATACTTTCTATTCTAATTAATTTAATTTCAAACATGTTTATCTGGATTCACTAAATTAATTTTATGGCCTGCTAATGAGTCGTGATCTGCTGTAGAAAATATTTCTTTAATTTATACCTTTTAAAATGTGAGGAGGTAACTTTTATCATAGAAAGTATGGAGGTGTTAAAAATATAATTCTCATATAAACAGATAGTGAATTTGTGTTACAATTTTATTTAACATATTAATGAAGTTACCAGGAAGAAAACACTAGACCTAGTTTGAAGAGCATTTCAGGAATGGATATATATAGTAATAGGAGGAATGGATTCTGCAAATAAGTTTTTAGTTAGATATAAGATGGGATCACTTCCTACAGACCAATTAAGCCATAAGGCTTTTCCAGGTTAACTTCTCCACCAAATTATAAAATCATAACATTTATCAATTCCTACAGTTTAACTTAGAGAAAGAGTTAGATCTAGCCCACTCAAAAGACAATTTATCAGTTATTTTTAAATAACTATATAAAGAAGTACTAACTAAATATAGTTATTAAGTTCATGCAAAAGCTAAAATATAGGGCCATTGTATAACAGAGACAGCAGCTTCAGGAAATAACTATCACCCCTACATCTGTAGGACTAAGGGACTAAACAAATATATTGGAATCATTAAACTCAAAAGTTTAGAGGAGGAGCTTTGTGGAGATAAACCTCAGACTTACCTCGTTCTGGAGTCTCTGAGGGAGACAGGATGAGATAAAACGTTGAAAACACTGCAAACGTTGGAAAGACCACAAACTGGAAGTGCCTGCTGTTATGGGAGGACTCTGCTACAGCCAGACTGAAGTGTTGTTGAGAGCAGGAGAAGCAGAGAGGAAGCCCACCATGGGAGCAGTTTCCTCTATCCCTTTGTAGCCTTGCATCTCCTTCCAGTGGTCCCCACAGGCAAAGTCTAACGGGGATCAGCAGATCAAACAGAAATGGAATTTGCAAAGCCCCAGCCCAGCACCATAAAGCCAACTAGAGAAGTGGGGTTGGAGCCTAGAGACAACAGTTTAAACTGTCACAGCCTCAAACCTTCCTGGACAGTGAAGTGTTTGCAAATTTATCATCTGCGGACTGTTAATTAAGAGTGTCAGATTGGATCTAATGGGTTATGAGAAATGCTCTAGCATGATATCAAGAATTAAGCAGTCATCATTTTCTTTTTTCTAAGCTTGGGAGACATTTTTTTTATCAGAAATTTATGATTTAATCAAAAGCTGCAAAGAGAATCAAACATACTCTAATTTGAATATTTTCAGTTTTTCCTATTAATGGATTTCTGTAAACCATTATTCAGGGCTATAATTCTAAAATTAAACATATATTTGGCTTTTTGCTTAAAATCAGTAACATTACATATTATGAACACATAGATGTACCCACTTTCGTGATTATAGAGTTATTTTGGCCAAATTTTGTAGAATTGATAGAAATAATCTATGGGAAATCGTGATTCATTCTTAAAATTTTAAATAAAGTTATATATACCCATAAAGATTTCAATTGTATATAAAGATTTTTTTAAGTAAAAAACTCAATACATGTTTACATTTATATTTACACAAAATAGATCATACTACACATTCTTTCACCACCTTTTTTTCACTTATATCATATCTTGACACATTACAACAGATTACTACTCCCCAAGCTTTATATCATCTGTATCCAAAGGTATGAACGTACATAATATGTTTTAAATTCCCTGTTGATGGCAATTTAGGGTTTTTATAACTCTGCTGTGATAGATGATAGATAGATAGATAGATAGATAGATAGATAGATGATAGAAGGAACATTGAAAATCTTTATATATGATTTGTATATGCAAAGTGTATATATACACTTTTAAAGATATAGACACAAAACTATCAGTTAAGTACTAATAATCATTATTTTGTTTAATATTTATTAAGAGTGGAATCAGCAGTTGATGACTTAAAACTGCAAGAAAGAGAACAAAATACAATCTGAGTATCATCCTCTTATTTTTCCAAAGTATTTTTATAATCAGTCCTTCTCTTTATCATATCCAGATACCACACCACGTGAAGCCCTTGCCGTATTACAGCTACGACCAGCCGGTGATTGGGTACTGCCAGGCTCACCAGCCACTCCATGTCAACAAGGGCTACGAAGCAGTGTCCCCAGAGCAGGACGATACCCCCAGCCTGGAGCTCGGGCGCGACCACAGCTTCATCGCCACCATCGCCAGGTCGGCAGCACCGGCCATTTACCTTGAGAGATTAACAAACTAACGAGAAAGCGACTCCTCACTGGGGTACTCGACGTGGGGGACCGGCAGGTTTTTGTCTTAAAGGCGAATGGGTGTCCAACATCGCGCAATCGCGCCGGTTCATCGTTCTTGTTAAAACATTTATGATACAGAGGAAAGAAAATCAGAACTGCGTAAAGAGGGTAGGCGCACCTGCAGCATAAACGGGAGGACTACAGACCTTTCTTGGCTTTAAAACATACAACAAACAAACAAAAATTGCTCCTGGATGTAAATAGTAAAAGTGTTGAGTTCTTATAAAAATAGATTTCACCCTAGCTATATATAGGTTTGTTTGTATATTTGCTTTTTCTACACTGCATGGTTGCTGGGCTGGAGAACCAGAGGGCGGGGGAAAAAACCTGGGGTGGGTGGGAATTTGGGGAAATGGTATGGTTTTCCTTGTTAGATGTGTGTAACTCTCAGACTTTACTTCAGTTGCTTTATTTCCTTTTTTCCTTTTAAAATGCTGTCTGTCCTAGTTTGTTTTGTTTTATTTTTATTTTTTTCTTGGTCAAGTGATTCTGTTTCCAGTTCTAAACATGGGCATTCAAGTTTATATTGTACCAAAAGAAAATTTGCTTTACGACAGACGGCAAAGAAACAGAGTTGACCACAAAGAACTACTGGAATGAAAATCCGATAGGATCTGGATGAATGATCCTTCCAGACACACGATATACACAATGTGAAGAATTTTGATTTTCTCCTATTGGTGGTCCTAGCTGTGCGTTTTCACAGTGTAAGAAGTCTGGAAAAGGGATCTGTGAAGACCTGCATTTGAAATGACCAACAGAAACACTCTTACGTGGACTAGGAGTACAGGAAGAACAGTGATATTGTGGTCAATGAATGAAACTGCCAAGCTGACAAATTTCTAAACACAAGATTATGTGTAACATTGCTTTTCAATTATCAACTAGTTTTTGCGTAGTTTTTATCAATAAAAGAAAAAAAATGTTTGAAAAATAAATATATTATTTTGTGGTCAGTAAACCACAACCCACCTAATGTTGAGTGCTTTATATACATATTGTAAAATCCTTCTAGCCTATATCAGGGCAATTCAATAAGAATCAGTCGGTGTCTATCAATTGTCTGTGTGTTTTACCACCAGGTAGAGAGGTCTTACAAGGCATAGAAAGAAGTATGAGATGTATCTCATGCACTAACTCGTTTCACAATTATTTTTAAGACATACGATGTAACTCAAAACTATATAACAACATGAAAAAAAAAGAGTAAGTATCTATGGAAGTTGGAAGTTGTATGAAAATTTAGGAGAGAAAGAACTGTGTGGAAACTGATTACTATGTGAAAGAACCATAGTGATCGCCCACATTTTTAACCAAAGATATAAATATGCACACATAGGCTGAGCCATTTTCACTTGACTTCCCTAGTGCTTCCTTAGCAATGTCTCAACAATTCTTAGATTCACTATGGATATTATCCTAACCTAGCCACTGGTCTAATTTGCCTAGTTCTAGTTTTGAAACAAAATAAAATTATAGAATTATATCATCCTTTGTTAGGTCAGCTTTTGCATTCTGAAAGGTGCTAGTATATAGTGGTGTCAGTGGATTTTCTACAGAAATAATTTGATAGCTGCCCTCCATTTAATTCCAAATTCCACTAAACTAGTAATAAAAGAGACATGTATATTTTTGCATCAAAATAAACTATCACAGAGTATTGAGCATGTTTATTTTTTTCTCAGTCATTCTGTTTTATTACAATTTTAAATTATACTTGAAGTAAAATTCTATCTTGACAAAAATATTATGTCATAATAAAGAAAATTCTATTGAAGGGAGTTTTTCACATTTTAACACAGGGCTACTGCTACCAACTCTGGTAACTTTCCTATTAACATTTACAAACTAGATTATTATACCTGGGTATCCCTCCTAACCATTTAAGTAGAATGAATTGACTATGAATTTAAAAGTTAATTTCTTGGCATTGTGATTTTTCTTTTAAAAACTATTCAATATAGTTGTCGCAGAACATTTTGGAGTGTCTTCCCAAATACAAGGATTCTTCTCTTAACCTTTCCTTCCTTCTTCATCTATCCAACATCACCCATGTATCTCACTCGCCGCCCTACCCCTGCACTAGAAGCCATATCTGAAAACGCTTGATAAAAATTGGCTTAAGTCAACTATTTATTTTGTTTATTTCTGTTTCATATAAGCAAAAGAGTCCTAAGTCAACAATGTTCTTCATGTTATTTAAAACTGCTGTATTTAGCCAACAGTCACCTCAAATCTAAGGAGACATAGTGAATTGCTGGCAAAACAGGCAGCATGATGAAAATGCTATGCCCTCTGAATATGAAAACTTTCAAAAAGCTTTTAAAAAAAGTATCATTTGCATATGCCAGAAGAAATTTACATTAATCTTTGGAAAGCTATTGATGATTAAACAAAAAATAAAACAAACAAAACCCTCAAAACAACATTGCTTGATTAGGCTTGGAAAAGCCCTTAATTGGAAAATTCAGGCTTGATATTGTGCGAGGAGTCAGGTAGGTTTTTAGAGAAAATAGCATCTTGAAAAAAAGATAGTGATATTTCAAGAGAGGACTTAAGAACCAAATATTGGATTATTGATTGCTCGTATCCCAAAGTCAATCACATCTATGCTGACAGCCTGATATAACCAAGAATACAAGACTTCTGTTAGTCGTCCTCAGGCTAAATTATTGTCTGGGGGCCCCCCAACAATAGGGAGCTAATGTGAGTAAATTTGTCCATGCAAGTCATTTGTTTCACCATTTCTGAGTCATTAAAGTGCTTTTGCTATGCAAATTATTACCTAGTGTCCCCTCTCCCTCAGTCCTTCAAC
>NW_006430723.1:2832121-2856556 GCF_000325575.1 Pteropus alecto | reverse complement strand
GTGCCATCTAGTGAGGCAAATGGCAGGCATGGTATTGTCTCTGTGTGCACGAGGCGGGGCGGGGCGGAGGTATGTCACACCTCTACACGCATTTTGAATTTTTGTTTACTCTGGGTCTAACATAAATATTTTTCACTGTCTTTTAAAAGTCAGGAATTAATTTGATCCTACTTATTTTTTATGTTGAAATGTTAATGAGCCCTCTCAAAGAAAGTTATGCTTCATTTCAAGACTATCCTAATTAGTAATTTGATTTTATACTATAATAATTATTGAACCTCTGAAGGCTCTGTGGGTTGAGGAATATCCTGGAGTATTTATAGAGCAAGGACATTAAAACTATACCTAAAAGGAATTGTGAATGTGAAACAGATTGGAACTGAACCAGAGGGCAATCGAGTCCAGGCCTTGTGCTGCCTGTGCTGCTCAGCCAGTAGACAGACACAGGAGTTGGGATATTTAGAATAAGCATTTATTGTCAGAACACCAATGATCTGAGATGGCAGCAGGTTAACATCTTCAAAATCTGCCTTCCTTTCTCAGTCCAGCTTATAGTATTTAAGGGAAAATCTGGGCACTATTCCAAAGGCCGCATGATGGTTCTGGGGGTGGGGATTCTGTTGTGCTTCATGGATCCTTCCCTCTGGCCACGTGGTCCTCCAGTGGCATTAGCGACCCAGAAACAAAGATGGGAGTTGTCCGTAAATAATTCTAGATCATAAAGAATGGGATCAGCAAGCATAAGGGCATTAATCATAAATTTCAGAGCAACTTTTTATGGCAGGGGACGTTCTGAGCTCTGGGTCAAGCTGCAGGGGACAATTCATTGTTAAGCTATAAGATAAGGAAAGGGGAGGCCTGGGACGCTGTGAGGCCTCTACTACGGGGATCTCAACCGGGCCCTTCTTCAGAACAGTCAATTATTCAAACATTCTTATTAATTTTTTTCATAAATATCTTAGTGATGCTGAGTTTACTTTTACTTATTGTATAATGAAATAAAGATTGCTACATGTATAAATGTAACTGCTTTAAATTTTCGTCCTATTGTAGCTCTACTTAAATATTTCACGTATGACCTTCTGAGATTTAGGATATAAATAATGTCATCATTTAAAGAATGCCAAAAACCCAAGTACTTTCTAAAATCAAAAGTAGACTAAGTTATATTTCAAATAATTTTACTTAATAACAAAATAGTGTGAGGGGAAGGAGGGCTCTAGGAAGATGCCCCTGGCATGTTATTAGCCTTCAATCCACATTTTATTGGTATCCTGAGTGCAGATATGGCAGAGGTACAGTACAAAGTGATCCATGTCATGAAACTGAGCAAGGGGAGAAAATGTAATATCTCAATCTGTAAACCTTTGCATTTCATGAGCAGCAATCAGTACATGTGAATTAAATTTGGGGATTTTAGTTGACAGTTTATCATTATACAATAATATAACAAGACCGCCAAAGATAAAGATATATATATATGTGTGTGTGTGTGTGTGTGTATATATTTTGAGAGAGAGAGAGAGAGAGAGAGAGAGAGAGAGAGAGAAATGTCCAAAATAAGGAATGTTATTGTTAGAATCTAAACTTCACTGGTCAAACCACACTTGGAATTCAGTAGCAGTATCATACCTACAAAAGGACACCTATAAGAATAGCAATCAGAGTATTAAAAGTTAATCAATCCATAGCATATATCTTTGTTTAATGAAGAATTGAAATCTGGATCATTCATTGAGAGAAGCTATTAAGCCATTACAGATAATAAATCAGGAAAGAGAAACAGAGTCACTCTGCTCTACAGGCCTATGACAGCCACACAGTGTTGATAATTGATTATTCAACTGAGGAATTCAAGGCTCATGTGGCAATAGTCTGTCTAGGTCCTTGCCAAGCTCCTCATCGCTGTGCCTTTCTGATTTCTGAAGCCTCATGGCCTCTTATCAGGGCATATTTGCCATACCCCATGTTATATAACCTTGAATTGCCTTTTATTCTGAAGAGCGTAACCAGTCCAAGTTCAGAAACTCAGGTTATCTATCACTGAAACTAAGTTTTAAATTTACTCAGTTTAAGTGCACACCTGTAGTGACGTAGTTTGGCATTGTTCCCATAACAAAATTCTGTAACTGCCTCCTATTTTGTTCCCAGGACATCTGAGTTCTTCCAGCCTCAGTGCATCGCTAGGATCCTGGTTTCTCCAAGGCTGAACACCATCTTTCTCTTGCCAAGCACCTGATTTATTTGCATGAAGTCCAGTCACTTGTTAACAAACATGCTCTGCTTATCTCTAAATGACCTCTGCTCCTCAAACGCCCAGTGAGCCCTGCTAGGTCAGCCTTGCTTTTACTTGTAGTAACTTTTGTGCTCTGTTCTCTTGATACGTTGTTCTGCTAACTAGGTACTCATCTTCCCATCTTCTATTTGAGCTCACATCACTCCAGGAGAATAATCCAGTTTCAAAAAAGTGCCTTACACACACAGTAAGATCTGAGTTTCCATTGTAATTCTAATACACTAGATCAGCGCTTTGGTTCTTCAGCTCTCAAATGTTAGCATGTATGACACTTACCTGAAAGGCTTTTTAAAACTGTGGGGAGCGGGGGGGTCACTCCTAGATGTCTCAGATTTGGGCTAGGGTCTGAGAATATTTAATTCTAGTAGGTCCCTAGATACTGCTGCTGCTGTTATGTGGACCACATTTTGAGAAACATTGCCCTATTTTGATGACCTTGCAATGGGAACTCAGTTTGTATTTCATATTGACTTAGGATTTAATGTTAAATGAAGCTTTGAAATAATAATTGATTAAAGACAAGTAGCTTTGTATAATCATGCAACATGAGAGGCTCATAACTTTACATAAAGAATATTTTCTAAAATGTGCTTCATAATAATAACAGAAGATACTTTCTGTGAAAGAAAAGAAGCAAAAAAATAAACACCAGCCACAACAACAGCAACAACAAAAAAAGTTTCTATGATCAAATTAAATTTGTAAAATGTTGCATATGACATGTCCCCTTTGGAAATTCACAGGGTACTTTAACATTTAAGGGTGTCAGAAATATTGTAATCAAGAAACCCATTTCACATTGCTAAACCTTAGGTTTTCTAAATACATTCACACATAATATTCTTCCTCAGTTTAATATCTAACAAACTCCTGCAGAACCAATATCCTATAGAACTTGAGAAATGTTGATTTCAAGAATGCTCTTTGTTTGACTATCAAGAAAAGCATCTGCCTTTGCAAATGGCAAAATAACATAAATGTACTCTTATTTCTGAGATGTATGGAGACTTTTTTTTAAATCAAGGACTTAATATATTTTAATCTTTCTAATAATAAAGCAAATGTCAAATTTGTCTGAATTAAATGAGAGTGAATAATTAAAGTGATAATAACCTGATATCAAGAATAGAAAAGAGATATCTCCATATATGACATTTCTTATCTCTTGAAAGAGATTAGACCCATTGTTTCTACTGCATAGGGCATTGCAAAAATCATAAGTCACCAAAGAGCACAGAAATATGAGCAGCCTTTATAATCTGAGTTGACAAGCTCCTGATCAGTGACTGGCCTCAAGTGATGTCATTCATTCTTTTGTGTTTTCTGGGCCCGAGGTTCCCCTAGGCCAGGTAATAAAAAAGCTGATGGGAAGGACAAGATACAAGGACCAAACATGGACCTTGGCTCACCATAAAGTGGGTGGTTTAAACAACAGAAATTTATTTCTCACAGTTCTGGAGGCTGCAAAGTTCAAGATCTCGATTCTAACAGGGTTTGGTTTCTGGTGAGAACTCTCTTTCTGGCTTGAAGATGGCCACCTTCTCTCTGTATTCTCGCATAACAGAGAAAGAGAGAGAGTGGGCTCTTCAGCATCTCCTCTTAGAAAGACACTGATCCTATGAGATCGGGGCCCCACCCTTATGACCTCATTTAGTCTTAATTACCTCTTTATAGGCCCGACCTTCAAATACAGTTGCACTGGGGGTTAGGGGTTCACTGTCTAAATTTTGGGGGACCACAACTGAGTTCATAATAGACAGAAAACAAAACAAACAAACAAACAAACGAAAACAGTTACAGTATACCTACTAGAGTGACCCAACTGATTTTATAGAAAAAAAGAAAAATACATAAGGAAAAGAGCCAGTTTATTCTAGCAGAAGAATGCTTGAGGGAAAGACAGCTTAGTTTGGATACTGAGTGTGGTCGAACTCTAAAAAATTTATAAAGAGAGATGATATGGTTTACCATACTTTAGTCACTTAGAGTATTAAACCATCTCTTAATAAGGTCATCACGAAAGTTAATTAAATAAGTTTTATACATCATTTTAGTGTTTTTAAAATAGCTCTACAATATCACAGTTTTTTTTTCTTTTAACCTATAAATTTTATTTTTCTTCATAGACTACATATTATTACACTAAGTCAGACCCTGTGGGAATAATCATACAGTAGACAAATCCAACCAGTTTCCTGCCTTAGCTCATGGTCTGTTGGAGTAAAAGGACAGACATAATTATAGTAGGAAGTGAAGGGAGACAGACCAGAATCCTGGAGACCAGTTAGGAGTCTACTACAATATAACACTTGAGAAATGATGTAAGGCTTATCTAGAAAAATACCAATGGGAATTAATAGCAAAAAATAATTAAAACGATAGTTGAGATTTTAAGTGTTTATTATGTACCATGCATGGTTCCAATAATTTTATATTTGATAACCCACAATAATCCTTTGAAGTAAGTACACATACTTTTGTTAGCTTCATTGTACAGATGACAATGCCAGAAATGAAGAGGTCTTAGAAGTCATAGAACTATGATTCAAAGCCAGGAAGTCTCAAGAGAAGTGATCTCCTTGGACCTATGCTCTACGTCTTCTTAAGACTTCACGTGAGAGCTATTTGAAATGTAAAGGCAGCTGGACTATGCAATTGGAAGTAAGAAAGGATTGAGGAAATGGGAGGTACTGAGGATAGCGCCCATATTTTTGGTTTGAGCAAAAGAGAGACCTTGTTGCTATTATTATATGAGATAGCAGCCACAAGAGGGATATCCTGTTATGTGGTAAAAAATCATGAATTCCTTTATGGACATATGAACTTTTAAGAACTTCAAATGGTGTCATTTAGGGGCCAATGATATAGGTATATCTAAAATTAAGACTACTAATAGGGCTGTATATATTAGAATTTGATGTTAAATCCATGGGAATTAAAGAAATTAATCATGGACTGTGTATAGATTGAGAAGGGAAGGGAGCACATATCAGAACCCTTGACTAGCAAAAGTAACATCCATGGAGAATCAAAAGGATTATCCAAAAATTATCAGGAAAACAAGAATTACAGATTTCATTGAATCCAGGAGAAGAGAGAATTTTCCAACTTTGACAAGTAACAGAAAGGCCTGTCTTGGCAAATGATGGAAACTTGTTACTGGAAGTATTAACATGAATATTTGATGTCCAACTTTAGGGACATCAAACTGGTTTGTATTGGTTAGAACTTTGAACTAGATGACATCTCAATTCCTTCTAACTCTAAGATCTTATGATTCTATACATTTTTCTATTATAGGTGAAATGATATACATTTCCAGAGCCCCAAATTGTGTGACGACTTTCAATACTTGAGATGAAAAACATATTCTGAAGTTCATTTTCTCTTTTTCCATTTCTACTAATTTTTAATTTTGCATGCAAGTATAGTAGGTGGGATAGATATAATAAAACACATATTATTTGTCAAACTTTTCAATCTCTAAATTGAATATTGAATTGCTGGAGAACTTTAATAGTACTTATTTTAAATTGCTTATGAATTTAAAACACTCAAATGTTTTCAACCTTGCCAAGATTCTGGAGTCTGGCATATATAAGATAGGTAAACAATAAACATTTATTTTTAAAAAATGAATGAATGAAACAAATTCATGGTGTACTTTTGTAAATGTTTAAAATTAGTGTGAGAATACTGTTTCTGAATATAGATTTTTAAAAATTTTTCTAGGTGCAGAATATATTCTAACATTTATTCCATGGAAGGATTTTATCTCAAAGAAAATCAAGGACCTTGCTAGAAAATGATTTTTTGAGTAGCCTCATGATTTTTACCTTTTAATATTAAATATCTAATTGTCTAACAAGTTCTAAAGCTCGCTTAAAGAAACTTCTCAGGTCATAGAAATTAAATTGTCCATTAACTTATTAATATTCACAATCTCCCTCCTCCCAAACACAAACACTTTAAAATGTTGAGAAAGAATAAGATGAACTGAATAAGATTACATAATGAGACTGAAACAATCTAGAACAGGTTCAGAAAAACTATCATAAAGACTGACTCCATTCTGATGTTTGACTGTTAATGACTTTGAAGTCCCACTACTCACCTTCCCCTTCTGTACCACACCTCTGGGTAAGTTGATAAGAAAGCCTGAGTGCTTCCCACCTGAGAAACAATAGGAAGTTTAAACTTTACAAGTCTTAGCCTGTGCACAGGAACCCACACTCCAGCCTCAACTACCATAAACCCCAAGCTAGTCCTCTTTTCCAGCTCTCAAGACCATATTTTAACCAGCTTGAGAGCTCTACCCTATTCTCTCCAGAAAGCTTTATTATATAATAAACTTTTTCAGACTCTCGTGTTGCATGAGTTGTCATCTGTCTCAATGTCCAAGCAAAGCAAAACTACAAACAGAACGAGCACTGTCTGGCACCCTCCTGGGGCCCATACATTATCTGACAAATATTTAACACAGATTTCTCTGACAACAGCAGAAATTTCTATGACAACAGTAACGGTCATGCCCTCTTTTACAGCATATTATATAATCAATATTTTTCTTCTTTTAGAAGAATAATTCTTACCTGTCTCTCCCACTTGATTCCTCATTAGTATACTTACGTACCTCAACTAATATAACCAAGTCCTCTTTTCTCCTGGTAGGTAAAAGAAATTAATGGACATATACGTGGACCAAAGAAGCCCAACTTTGCAAATGTGCAATGTGTACAAAGTGGTTTGTGCTAGTTGGGAGCTTTAACTGTATGATACATTGATTCATACTAACTATCAAATCTTATGATTGCGAACATTTTCCTATAATAGGTAAAATGCTATATGTTCCCAGAGGCCCAAACTGTGTGATGACTTTCAGTACTTGAGATTTAAAAAAGTAAATAAACACATCTTGGAGTTCATTTTCTGTTCTATCAACTCTATCAACTAACCAAACAAAAGATTCTATTCTCTGTATAGAAATTTATAAAATGTTGACTAGCTGCTTCATGGATAAAACAATTTTTCTTTTCAAGTATACTTTGTTAAAATCCTTTGGTCATTCACCTAGCTCTTCATATGTTCCCCAGAGTACTGCGGTAGAAACTATATTATATGTTCCTTATATCATTTTCATTTCCTACACAATCCTGAAAGACTGCAGTTACCCATACTCCTGATGGTTAAATGTGACCCATTGATTGGCTTCTGGCCAGTATAAAAGTGAGTGGAAGTGATGTTACTTGCAGCCTGAGTCAATTAAGAACAGATGGGAATTCTCTATCCTCTCTCTTTCCCGATCATGTACCTGGTGAAAGATCCTGGCTCTCTGAGTTACTTTTACCAAAAAGGTTCTAAATACAGCTAGCAGAACAAGATTAATAATGCTGGTAATTGGAATTTTGTACAAAGCCACTGAAGTTTCATAGGTTCTGTGACTGCTGCAGAGTTTAGCTTATTATGACTTATACAATACCAAAATATCCATAAACAACAATTACTTTTTCAAGTAAATACAAGGATGTCACTATGACCCTAAAATGTCTTTAGACAATTCCTTTAATAGCAAATGAGACAAATCCTCAATCTTTGCATATACTAGTGTAATATTTTAAAACTTTTTTAAACAATTTTTTTTCTACCCTCAAATCTCTTGATTGCTCTCATCTATCCCAAGGTCACACTTATTTTTCTCAATTTCCAGTTCTTTTAAAATTCTTTGCCTTTTTCATTTATTTTCCACATTATCTTTTCAAAGAAAACCTTGCCTTTTGGAACCTACTTTCTTAATGTGAATACATCAAAAGGGGCAGGACACTGGTACCCTTGCCATGGCATTAGAAATTGTCCCCAGAGCAATCACAGAACTTGTTTAATAATGTATCCTCAAAAGCAAGATAAATTACTTTGCCTGGAGTATGTCTTTAATTTGTATAAGTCTATTCTCAAGATCTTATTAGTTATTTCAAAGAACAAGGTAAATTGCCTACATGTATGCTAATGAACTAGCTGTTTGAAATCATTACTTCTTACAGTCAGTGCTGTCAGATCCCTCAGGATTTAAAATACTCTTACCCGCTAAGTGTGGCTCTATCTTAGTTTCTGTGTAGAAATTTGGAAATTATTGACTAGCTGCTGCATGGGTGAAGTAATTTTTCAAGTATATTTTCTTTTTTAAAATACATTGTTAGGCTTTTATAACCCTCAAATTTCAATCTCTTTTTACCAGAGTACTATACAAATACATCAAAAAATTTGAAACATCAACCCAAATATTAATGTGACTTCTTCAAGGTATGAACAAGCAAATAATGAAATATATAATGCTCTGTTAAGTTATACATGGTAGTTGCATAAATCGTCTTTAATTTGATTGTAAATCATTACCTTTTAGACGCTAAAATTATGGATGGTTTGTAAATTGTGGTATTTGTTGAAACAGGTACGTTTGGGTATTGAATATCTGGAAGTAATTTTTAACCATATGACTTCTCCTATATTTTTAGATTGAATCACAAATCAGTTATAGTCTTTCTGTTGATCAAGTTTATACTTTATTTAAGTTGAGATTCTGAGCACAAAAATAGATGTACATTAAATGCTCTTTTCTTCTAAACTCCTGCTATTTATAGACCTTTTTATTATTGTCTTAGATTTTTATTAATTCTGTATTGTTATTTAGCATTATTAATTAATGACTCTTGATTTCTTAAAATTTAAACTCTTAGAGAACAGGAACGCTGTACCATATAAAGCATGTTGCATAGCAAAATGTCCCTAAAAATTATCTCATAAAATATATAGCTAGTAATATCCCTCCACTTTATATAGTTTATAAACCTAAATAAATGCTTGCACCCAGTATGTATGGAGCACCCAGAATGTACATACCCACATGCCCACATATATATTGATCACAGTTAAGTTGTGATGCCAAAAATATTATCTAAAATCCTAGAATTTATTGGACAAAGGCAGACAATAATGGCAGCATTTAAAACTACCTCTTGTTTCAATGATGCAAAAAATCTCTAAATATTTAAACATCAATTCATTTAATGAGTTTTAAGAATTTTTGTAAATGCAGAAGCAGACCAAGATGGCTAAGAGATAGAAATTATTTCAGGAGGACCTCTCCACAGAAGGCAGTAGGCTATCTTATCCTATATCTTTAGTTCACAGAGTCTAAAAAGAGAGAATCAGTAAACTGCAATGGTCCATTAGCTATCAGTTGGCTGATGAAATGGTAAATATCTTAACAAGAGAAAGACAATTTTTTATGGTGCCTATGACAAAGTTGTTCTTTCTGTGCTAGACTGGCTGATTAGCATTTAGGAAGAACAGCTTTACAAATTTCACATTTGAGATTAAATAAATTTCATTGCCTTCACTGAGCATCTCAGTTGGAGAATACCTCAGCGCTCCTGGGGGTCAGAGCACTCGGAAAAGGAATGGAAGCTCTGTACCATCCCTACGCTCCCTATACTTTGTCCTCTTCCATCTGGCTGTTCGTGAGTTGTGTACTTTATAATAAAGCTATAGTCGTAACTATAGTGCTTTCCTGAGTTTTATGAGTCATTCTAATGAATTATTGAACCTGAGAGGAGTTGTGGGAATCCTCCAAATAGTAATTGAGTTATATAGAAGCATAAGTAACCTGGAGACTCCCCCTCTTGTGGTTAGCATCTAAATTAGGAGAACTTAGCCCTTAACCTGTGGGGTCCATACTAACTCCAGGAAGTTAGTGTCAGAATGGAATGGAATGGAATGGAATGGAATGGAATGGTAGGAAACCCGTTGGTGCCCAAGAATTGGTGTTAGAAAAGCAGAGGCATACTAAGTATGCAGTGCATGACCTATCATCCTCATATCTTCCCCCTCACATGTATCATAATTGCCATTTCTAGCCACATTATCTTTTAAGACTCCCCCTACCAAAGGTTAAATAGTACATTGTGGAGCAATTGAAATCCAACGTTTTAAAATACTTTTTCTAGTCAATGGCCATGCCACCCTGAAGCCCAGTCTCGTCTGATCTCAGACGCTAAGCAGGGTCGGACCTCGTTAGTACTTGAGTGGGAAACCACTAAGAATACCAGGTGCTGTAGGCACTGTTTTAAAGCCTACATGTCATGAATGACCATTTCATAGCTCCACATGTGCTGATAACAAATCTGGAATCAAAAAAAGTTTGTTTATTGAGGAGTAGTGGCTTATCATTTATTTTAGATGTAGCCAGATCTAAGCCAAAACAGAAATGCAGTAATACTCTTGTTTTTTGTTAATATTTAATTTTTATGTAGTTAATGTGGCATGGTTTATGGTCTGTCTAAACAATATGACCATTTTTGTATATAATTACATCTATGTTTATTAGGGTTTTATTTTTTATGTCTAAAATTCATCTAGAACTTTCTTTGGCTTATAACTACCTGTTTAAAAACTCTGGCTCTGCAATCAGAGAGAACTAGAAGTTTGATTATTCTCTTAGCCTCTACAAACCTCAGTTTTCCCATTTGCAAAGCAAGGATGGTTATGAGTCACCTCTTGGAATTACTGTGAGGAATAAATGAGATATTGAAGGTATAGATTTAGCATAGAGCTGAATAAACATTCGATAAACGTTAGCCATGCTCAATATATATTTTTTCTTCAAAGTGTTAATCAATCATCCTAGGACTCAATTAGAAATGAGTGATTATTTCCTCACTGATTAAAAGTACCATATTTACCATGTAATGCACAGTTGTGCAACATGGTAGTATGAAGTACTGACTAAATTCTTTCTTGCCCAGGGAGTTTAGAAAATACAATAAGGCTCATCTTAGAGAAAATCAGCCTGTTGAAAATTAAAATTATCAAATTTTCATGGCTAAGTTCAAAGCATGTCTTGTTCTTGGCAAAAGATTCCCAAACACCTTAAGCTTAGTATAAGGTCTTAGAGAAAGTCAAAGGGAGACATTGAGAGAGAAGGGCAAAACCAGGAAGAACATTCTACTAGCCTAGAAGTTTCATACTGAGTGTGGCTTTTTTACCTTTCATAGCACCCCCACTCCTCTCCAGGTCAGAGTGATAAACATCTATGTTGAATGTACATCCACTGAATGTTGGCTAGACTTAAACATAGAAGTTAGTGCTTTTTTCTGGTCTGAATATTTTTGAAGGCACAAAGCTCCATGGAGTGTCTCCCTGGAGTACCAATCAGGACAAAATTGCTGCTTTTTCCTACGTTATTTCATAAGACTTCTCTTCATTTGGACCCTAAGAAAACATCAAAGTGGACCCCCAAAGTTACCTTGCTATCAGCTGAGAAAGCACAATGCAGTGGAAACTGGCCCTGCAGGCCTTGTGGGCTTGTAAGCACAGCATGGACGACGAGGAGCGTACTTCAAAGGAACGATTGTGTGAACTTGAACATGCCTGAATTCTACAAAGGGCCACAAATGGCACCTGAGCAGCTTGAAATTAAATCCCACATCAATAATCACCCCTCGTGGAGCCTCCACCAATATTCAAAACATAAAGCCTTACAGATAGCAGTCTTGAAGGGGTTAATAGACATTCTCACCAAACACAAAAAATGTACCCCATTTTCCCACCCCATCTAACTCTTGGGAAATAGACACCAGGAAGCAGGCTGGTGACTACTGATGAGGGAAATGGCACTACTTTCCTGACTTCCCCTCCCCACCGTTCAGCATGAGTTTGGGGATGAGAACGTTGTAAGGGAGAGTAAAAATTTGAATTATATGTGAAATTATTTTTTTTAAATGAACTGGACTTTCTTTTAATAACTATTGTGTAATTATGCAATTAGACCAAAATATCAGTAAAAGAGTCAGTTGCTCAAGAGGAAACATGATTACTGTTGTTAGCAGTTTGGGAAAATTAAAATCATTTCTTGTTTAAACCACCATAGTAAAACATATACATATATTACTATATCTGCTCCTGGGCCTTGTAGTTAATTTCATTAAATTATGTCTTCATCGGAATCAGAGAACCAGCCTACTTGAATTATTGTAGTTTATTATATAATAAAATATGTGCATTCCCACCATCATTAAAAATTTTTTGAAACATATTTCAGACTGGAGGTCCTCAAAGTGTGGTTTCCATATCAGCGGTATCAGCATCACCTGGGAATGTGTTGGGAAGGCAAACGACTGAGTCTCACCTTTCAAACCTACTGAATCAGATCTTCTGGGAGTGGGACATAGCAATCTGTGTTTAGACAAGCCCTCCAGGTGATTCTGATACTTGCTCGGGCATAAGAACCAAAACTTTAAGCTATATTTCTGTTTGTTTGAGATATTTTCTACATGTTTATTCATTCACCAGCACACTTAATATTAAAATCAACTTATGTTATCTTAGGAGAGGCTAGGTTATGCTATAATAACAAATAAACCTCAAATATCAATGGCTTAAAATAGCACAGATTTCTTTCTTGTTTATACTACACGCTCATTGAGGGCTGGCAGGGGGCTAATCTTTAGAAAATAAGTAAGATCCCCAGTATGGGAGCAAGCATCATCTCTGGTATTGTTTGTTTGTTTGTCAAAACTAAAATCCAAACACATCAGTAACTCCCTAGAAAGGAAGGTGATCAAGAGAGTCCTCAGTATGAAATAGCAGCTCTCCCTGTGAATAGAGCTCTCGGAGCAAATAATGTGCCTGCCTCTCTACTTGGAGTACAGCTCTAAGCAACCTTCTGTTCAACATGTATAAGTGTCTACAGAAACCCAATATAGTATTATGCTTCCAAGTCTTGTTTATCACACATTCATCAGTGTGGCATCATGACTCTCGAAATGAAGTGTCACGGCAGATTTACTGCTTTTGGCCCTGAAACTCACATTTAACCATATTTCCAATTTTGTAGCATGTACATTTATAGACATGCTACTACGGAAGAATTAGTTACAAGTGGTCTTTTGATCATCTCTGCCAATACAGATGAAATGGCCAAGACCTGGCTATCCATTGAATCCTTAACAGCCTCAGATCCTTTTGGCATCAGCTTCTAATGCGATGTAAAACTCTCCAACCCAGGATTAAAGGATGTGGTGTTATATACCACACTTTGACTTTATCTGATACTTTTTTCCAGTGATTAAGTGATCCAAACACACACACCACACACGTACACACACACTCACAAACACTCCAAATATTCTCTTGCAGTATCAGGTCTAATTTTAATAATTGTCATGTACAATTTTCTTTTGGGTCTCTTGTCTGGACAAAATATTAAATAAAAATGGCATTTCAGAGACTGGTTGTGATAAGGGAAACGATGATGAGACCAGTAACACACTCAAAGGCAAGGCATATGCTTAAGGGAAAATACACACTTCAGGAGAGAATACTTTAAGTGTCGTAAAGGGCAAATTAGAAGAAGCGAAATGAATTACAATCAGCTCTTTGATTCTATATCTTAGAATGGAATCTTGAAGTGTTTGCACTTTATTTCTAAAAGTCTGGAATTCAACAGGACATTTCATGATAGAGGAGACTTTCATATTATCAAAAATTATCCAAATATTGGAAATAAGGTGGATAATGTTGTTGACACAATCTGTCAATACTATATGGGAGAAAAGGTCACTAAAATTGACTGGGGGAAATAGATCTAGTTCATCCCATTGTTTATTAGTGATCAAAGGCCCAGATTTAATAAAGTTACTTTATTAAGTTACTTTATTAACTTGCAGGTTAATTTGACACTTTGTCAAGTTGACTGTAAATAACCTGCTTTTCAAACTGGCTGTTAACATCTTGCTGGCTTCCTCATTAATGAGTTAAGTAACATATTTTCATGTATTTATTTGATGTTTTACCTTACAGTCACAATTTACCTTTTTGAAAAATATACTATAACAATATGTACAAATCTAAAATACAAGAAATTCTCAATGATTGAGAATGGGTCTGTTTTTGGAATACTTGTAAAATAGAAGACTCTAAAATAGAGTTGTATACTCATTACACTGAGAAAAAGAAAAGTGCAGTACTATAGGTAAGAGACATGTCTGTGAAGGTGAAAGCAGTTTGAATATGTCCTAGGGTCAAGGGAAAAGAAATAGATTGCAGCATAGATGCTCAAACATGTTTGCCTTCTAGCCAGACTATGACTATATTTTTCTCTAAGGCTAAAGAAATTAACTTAGATCCAAGAGATTAGATCTTAATGTAATTCAGAAGGAAGCACAGAAAATACGGACACTGGGGAAAAAAGGATGGATGTCTGAATTGCACATGACAATCAATTTTCCAAACAACTCCAGATCTTTTCAATATAACTGCCTTGCTCAGAGACACTGAAAAAGATGTATTACAGTTAATTTGAACCCTCTCACACCAACCTGTCTCCCACCCCAGGCTTAATTGATAAAACATAAAATACCATCACCCAAGATGAACCAGTCCACTCATTAGCCAAGAATCCATCTGACATTTCTCTTAAGATCACAGATCACAAACGATCAGTGATTTGAATATGAGCCCATGCTGGGGTGAAGGATGGGCTGAATGAGGATGACAAGCAAAGTAAATTCCATTCTAGGGCCTAATTTACCATTGCACATATTCTTTAGAGAACCAGGTCCACTAAAGCAAAGTCTTACGTATGGGTAGAATGCCTTAAATTAACTACTCCCTAAGGCCTTAAAGAATTGTGGTAAAATAACAATCCAATATATAGTAGATAATAGCGGAAGAATGGTGTCTCCCTTCTGCAGGAGTCTTCTTCAGCAGAGATTGATGCTTTGAGAGAATAGGTGTATGGAAAGCAGTCTGGTAAATGTCAAATTAAAGGTTTTCATTCTTGAGAATAATTATGGCAAATTGGCTAAATGTGTGAACTCTGTGGCCACGCTCGTGTTTGAACTGAGGCTTCACTCCTTAATATAATTCTGTGGCTTTACCAAGCAAACATTTAAGTGTTTTCTGCTTTCCCAAGCCACAGATGGGGTTGTTATCTAAAGCAGGGGTCCCCAACCCCCGGGGCTGCGAATTGGTACCAGTCTGTGGCCCGTTAGGAACCTGGCTGCACAGCAGGAGGTGAGTGGCTGGCAGGCAAGCAAGCGAAGCTTCCTCTGTATTTGCAGCTGCTCCCCAGGGCCTCGGCTTCACCTCGGATCATCAGGCATTAGATTCTCATAGGAGCACCAGTCCTTGGTGCCAAAAAAGGTTGGGGACCACTGATCTAAAGCACTTAGAGTAGGAGCTGTAGAGAATAACTGCAAATTATTTTATTTTCTTCTATACTAGAAGTATATGATATAGACCATGGTGGCCATATTATTTCCTGGCACTGGTGACCTCAGCAACAGGTGGTAGGGGGTTGGGTTTACAGTGGGTGGGATGACAGAATGACCTTCTATGGGTCATATTGAATTTCATTTTTTGTCTCTCTATACGTTTTTCCAAATTAAATGCCAATTCATATAAAACTGTGGTTCTCAGTGTGGAATGATTTTGTCCTGTACTCCACCAGGGAACATTTTTGATTGTCGTACATGATCTACGCAGAGGGTTATTACTGACTTTTAGTAAGTAGAGGTCAAGGATTCTGCTAGACATTCTACACTGCACAGGACAGCCCTCCAAAACAGAGAATTATCCCACTCAAAGTGTCAGTAGTGCCATTACTGAGAAACTTTAATATATAGTGTTTTGATTCGATCAAACACCCATGGATTAGCGAGGTCAGTACATAAACTGATTAAAACTGAAACAAATACTGAGGAACTCTGCTCTGGGACAGAGATTGAATCAGTGGTAATTCACTCCAGGTGGCCACAGAGGTCTGGCAACTCCTATAGCAAATAAACTGAAGAAAGCCTTGAGCTCTCAGAGATAACTGAATTAGATTTTAGGGATCTGTTATCAGATCTGGCAATAAAGGCGCTTCATAGATCATTGTTTTCTAAACTTGAGATCATGACCTATTGTCTATGACCCACTAAGGAAACCATTTGTCACACTAAAAAAATAAATAAATAAAATAGAAAAGAGTAGACAATATTAAAAATGATGTCATACTATGGGAATTATTTTATGAGACTTTAAAAAATATACTTATATAATTGATAACAATAAAAATATATTTCTTAATATAGATCACAGCTAAATTGCTCCAAAACACAGTTAGAGATTTATTAGTTTCCTCAGCATTCCCAGTTTATAAATCAATATTTGTCCTCAGTCAAAGACCTAGTGTTTATAGCATGTAAGTAAATATAAAATTCGATACCATCTGCAAATATTTTAAGGAATATATATTTATACTTAGAAAAAGCAGAAAAACTATAAGAACATAGGCTGCCCATCTAAATAATAATGGTACACATTTCTGATAGCAACATTTGCTTACTTTTATTTTTCTGCACAGTTTAAAAATTCTATAGAGAATCTGTGTTACTTTTCTAATCAGGAATAACGCACATGCAGAATCTTGCTATCATTTAAGAGAACTATTTCTGATGGAAGACCGAAAGGAAACACAGGTCTTAGTGGGTTCAACGATGAATATTGTAATAACAAAGATGAAAGAGAAGGGGATAATACATGGAGAGAAAACTAGAGAAATTTTCGCTTTGTTTTTAAATAAACTGTAGTTTGTAGACTAAATCCAGGAAAAGTTCAAGTTCATGAAGAAGACAATTCCAAAGGAGATTTCAGAAGCGATTTTTGAAACAGGAACATTTTTGATAATGTATGTAGGTCTCCAAAAACATTTTGAAAACATGTTTATTTAGGTTGGTAAACTATTCATTACTGTTAAAAATTAAGTATCTCACCATTACTAATCACATCATCTATTTACTTGGAGGCATAAATATGTATGGGATTGCTAAAATGAAAACAAACAAACAAAACCCCACAGCAAACTATAACAGATCATTTTGAAGCTCAGTATCTTTAAATAAATTTTCAGAAATTCAAATATTTATGGTAAATAGAACATTATAAGTATGTGGTAATGTATAAATCACAAATTATTTATGGGTCATTATATGAGATAAATTGTTTACAAATATTTAAAAAACTATTCACAAGGCACACTAATGTATTGAACTGATTTATCATGTAACAGAATACATAAAATTATGATAGGTAACAAATAAATCCCTTGTAAAATATTTACAATGTATCAGTTGCACTAATATTAATTAGTCTATTCATTACTTCAAGTAATTGGTAAGTGATTTACAAGTTCGTTGTCAGCCAGGCAGATGAAGTTTTACAGCTTGATACAAATATATCTTAAAAGAGTATGAAGGAATCCCCTTTAAAGATCTTCCTTCATTTCCCTGTTGAAGACTGAGTGCAACTGTTATAAATTTGGGCCATAGAAGGATCATAAATTTGTGGGAATTAGTTAGCTGATGACAATTTGCTAAATGGACCAAGAGTAAGAAGTCATACAATTTCCAGTAAAGGGAATGAGTGGCCCAAATCACGGTGATTTCCAACATTACAAGTTTATTTCTAGCTCATACTATAAGTTCAGTGCAGTTTTCAATACAGGATTCTTTTGGGAGACAATTTTCCATGGTTCTCTCATATTTATGAACATCTCATGAGCAGCAGTTCTGCTACACTTTGCTCTGCACTATTTTTAGAGAAGTTTGTATAGTGAATAACTGTAGAAAATAGAGATAATGTTCCCTCTGAAGTAAACAAAGGGCTTGTTTACTGTCTGGTATATTAAAGGAAATTTCTCCCACCAGGGCAAAGGTAATGCAGGTTTGTTTCAATCTGTTATAAAAGATCTGAGCTCCCTAACTCAAGGTTCCCATACAGGTGCTCTGTGAACCAATCTCTTCCATGTCATTTCCATGGGAACTGGAGGCCAAAGTGAATGGACATACTTATGCTGCTTGCCTAGACTGTGAGTAATAATTTGTTTTTCTCTGACCCAAGAGTCTCATTGAGCCTTCTTCTCTAAAACAGTAGCAGGTTAAAATCATTAGCTTGAAAGTAGAATAAAATCTCAGAGCTTTCATCATTGTTGACGGTTACAAGTTGTTTTCACTCGAACGTTTAATGAAATATTACCTTCTCTTGCCTGCTAGTGGCATTGGAGTGGCCATGGGCAGTTTGGATCTGTTGTAGGGTCTTAATATATGGTTCAATGAACAGAACTCAGGATGTGTGTACGTGAACTTGGGTGATTAAAATAAACCTTTATGTTCAATGACTTAGCATTTCCTTTACTTATGAATGGAGGCATTGAACCATAGTAAATTAAAAATATCTGTAATTATTTTTCCCTAATTGACATTACATATGTTTTATATCTTTATAAAGTTATAATAGCTAACTCAGAATATCATTTGTTTTCACTATTTTGAAACCACGGAGTTAGATCTTATTATTTAATGTAACAATAAACACATATTAACATATTACAACTTTATTATTTTATATTTGTTTTAATATAATTCATTTATTTAATAATATTATTAGATTATCTTATGCACATTATTCTGAGAAGTCCACTAATTCGGATTGCCAAAAAGGTTAAGAATTCCTAAGCAAAGAGAAAATTTTGTAAAGAATACACATAGTTTAGGTTTAGAAGGCTATGTATGTATTTTTCAGTCACTTTCGTGTATAACTGAGTTATAACGCCCTGCCCCAAAATAGGAATGATTTTCAGGAAAACACCTGCCACCCACTCATCTGCTGACTCACTCACTGATGAAGGCGTAGCCAGCGGTCAAATCACAAAGTGTTAGAAACGCGGATAGTAGCAGAAAATTAAGTTTTGCAATATATGGAAACAGATGCTAATCTATGCAAAATTCTTCAAATCATCAGGATTCAGATCTCAGGGAGCATAATTTAAACAGAAGTTTTCTTCCATCAGAATGTACTTGAAAATGCAGTATCTACAATTGCAGATACACTTTCATTTCTCCTGTATGGGAATTAAACAAAATAAAATTGATTATAATTTTTTTTTTTTAATCTACAGAGCACAATTGTATAGCAGTAACACAAATAGTGAATGTGTTTGAGTGTGGAGATGAACGTGTTTGTATGCAAATAGTGTTAGATTACATCTCTCATGCATCTTGATCTGATGAATGCTAGGGTTCCATGTGTGTAGCAAAAGAGCCTGAAGAAACACTTTGCTGTGAGAAATCTGTATGCCCATTCACCGATAACTCAATACAATGTATGTAGTATAAGAGTGAAGAGGAATTTTCCACTCAACTGGCTAACCCTGTAATCAGCTTTTTGTTCTACTTTTGTAGAAATGCTTGCTGCATAGGCCGAAGGGCAGAGTGATCTTGAAATCAACTAAATTCTCACCCTCTCCTTTGATTGTTGTCTAAATAATAGATGTATTGCCTTTGTTTGTTAAGAACAGACGTATTGCTTTTGCTTGTTAAGTCTTATAAAAGTAAAGTTATCCCCTGAGCTCGGAGCCCAGATCTTCAGAGTGCTAGCTCTTCTAGGACCTCCGTGGTAATAAACCTGAGTTCTCCAACTCTCTGGGTGGTGCTTGGTTTCTCACCGGTCTTGCTTCTGCAACAAGAGTAATTTAATTACATAATTACTTAGCTCAATACAACAGAGTACCAATTTAAAACTGCATTTGGATTATTCCTGTGCACATGTCAGTTTTAGACTAATTTTAATTATCATCTTCAGATTTATTAATCATACCAAAATTTATCTACAGTGAAAAAGAAGAATTTTAGTGGAAGCTAGATGTGTGAACTAAAAGAAAGAAGCCTGGAAGATATTATGACTCAGGAAACTGATGGTATATTTTGTCATCACTGAAAAGAATGGCCTAGTTGTATAGGAATGGACAGGGATTATATATAGTTATATGATTAGTAAAATATATCAGGCAAAAAAAGGTGTGAAATTATGCTACAACTTGGCAAAACACATGAACAAATGTGTATAAATGCATAAACCATCTCATATCTGACACACAGTTATGAGGTAATAGTGTCACCTCTGAGAACAGTAAATGGGTACCTGGAATACAGGGGAGGGAGACAGACTTATTTTTTCAGACATACCATTGTGTACCTTTTGAATTTTGCAACATTCCCAAAGGGTAGCTATTTAATAAATATATATGTAAGTAAATTTTTGTTAAAATATAATTCTCAAAAAAATGGTCAGAATACAAAATGCATCTGTATGGTAATGCATCTGTATGAGACAATCCTTAAAAAAATAACCATAAAGAGATTAGCAAACTCATATCAGGAAAACCATATTAGCAAATCAATATTAATGGGCAAGGTAGTAATCCAGGTGAAGAAATTAGATAAAAAGGATTATATTATATTGATTAAAATTTCACTCCAGAGTGAAGATGTTTTGCCGTAAGCATTTATATAATTAGTCACATAACATCCAAATGCATGAAAATATTGCCCAAACTCAATTTTCCAATGGAAATTTTTGACTTAGCTCTGTTAGACTTAACAAATTCAAAAGAGAAATAGTAAATATGAAAAACCAGGGGTAAAGTATTATCTTTAATAATAGTGTTTTAACAATTTCATATTAGACGTTGTACCCTACAGAGAATATATATTGTTTTTAAATGTCCATGAAAGTTTTTAAAAAGTGAGACAACAAAGAATAACATACAGAGATCATACTATCTGGCTTCCACTAGATGATTCCAGAAAGTAATAATTAAATAAACCAAAAATAATTAAACTACTTGGAAACCAAAAGCACTATCCTTAATGACTTTGAGTCAAAGAGAAATCAAAACTGCAATTATAGGCTTTAAAGAAAAAAACGAAGATGACAAGACTATATATCAAAGCATATGAAATGTAACTAAAGGTAAAATCAGATGAATAATAGTAACAACAAACACTTTCATTATGAAAAAAGAAGCAATAACTAATGAATTCCACATTCTATTAAATAAGCGAGAAGAAAAAAAATTAAACTCTATATTCCTAAAGAATGAAGAGACACATTTTTAAAATAGGAGGAAAAACAAAAGCAAATTAATAAATTGGGAAATACAACAATGTAAGAGTTGAAGAAACGCTGGCACTGGTTATTTGAAAAGATCGAAATAATGGACAATCTTCTGACAATGCTAGTCAGACAACATTAATATATAGGATGAATAATAGAAATGCTATCTAACCAAAGAAAACTGCAATCTGAAATAATATGAAAATTAATTTTTTTAAAGATGGGAGAAGCTTGAAATTTGAGAGAAAAGGAACAGTATTTCTATTGAAGAAATACAAGAAGGGAAATTAGTAGGGCAAAGTCTCTGAGAAGGCAGAAGCACAGGTAGAAAAATAAGCTATAAGAAAGATAGACAACATTTGCATTATAACAGAAAGAAAAAGTCTGGGTACAGATTCAGGTAGGTTGGCAGGTGGTAGATGACGAGGTAGGAGGTTGAGGGAGTTGAGGATAAATGAGTTGCTCCTTTTGTGTGTGTGAAGTAGTTAACGGGTCATTTGCTGAAAGTGAGAGTAGAATTTTCAAGATGGGAGGTTTGAGAATAGAAGTGGAGGTTATAAATAGTTATTGTGAATAGTTTGGATCAAGGCCTCCTTAGAGAAACACTATCTAATTGCTAGACAGTGACAGGAGAAACAGGAGAGAGCACTCCTGTGTAGTCTAAGAGTCAAACCTCCCACTAGACCATTGTCCTTGCCAGCTTACTCCTGGTAAAATTCCCTGAAAGGCTGGAGCCCTGCAGGGGCAGCAAGAGGAGCTTTGTGAGTTCCTCTAATACTTGCTGCCTGGAGACAGCTGTCTGATTCCCTCCAGGAATGACTGGGAGATACTCTTCAGAGTTAGATTTGATTTAGTGCAAGCGATCAGGGAAACTTCAAGAGGAACTACTGGGCAAGACTTGTACAAACACTGGTCCATGCATATCTTGCAAAACAGGAGAATTGAATAAAAAGAGAAGGATTGGAGGTTAGTAAGTGAGAGCAATTAATACGATGTTGGTGTCAATTATCCCCAAGCCAGGTTGTAATATTATTGTCTGTACAACCCCAGTGGAGCTTTGCCATTTTTCAACATCACACGAGGATTCAAAATTCTGAAAATAACAATAATATTGAGAAAAGGCATAATGAAGGGAAAATTACATCTTCAGAAATTAAAAATATAATTAAGCAACAATAGTTCAGAAAAGACTACATTGTTGATAGGATACAAAAATAGTTCACTTAAAATTTAAAGTTCCAGAAACAAACCTACCAGAATATAAGTACATATACGTGTACATGTGTGTACGTGCATAATTTAATATTCTATAAAGTTGGCTTTTTCAAATTGGAAAAATATAGATACATATTTCAACTTCTTATTTGGGGAATTCGCTTTAACAACAACAAAGAGATAAAGTTTTACTTTACAACATGCCTCAAAATAAAACCAAAGTGGAAATATTTACATGTAAAATTTTAAATAATTTAAAATGTAAAAAAATAAACATTAAGTGCACAAAAATAATATAGACTAAATGGATAACATTAGGAAAACACTAAAGGCGAGAACAATTAAAAATAATATATTTAATAAGTAAGATATAAAACTCTATAAAAAAGAATATCTTATACAAAATTGAAAGTAAAATGTTCTTTTAAAAGAATTTGCAACATAAAGAATCAATTCCAAGTGTGTAATATCTTTAATATGAAAAGAATACTAAAAAGATAAATTAGTGATTCTATTTATGTAATGTTATTGAAATGGTAAAATTATAGGGATAGAGAAAAGATTAGTAGAGTATAGGGGTCAGTGATGTTGGGAAGAGAGAGGTGGACTATGATTATAAAGAGAAAGCACAAGAGAAATCTTGGTGGTGATAAAATAGTTCTGTACCTTGATTTTAATGATGGTTATACAAAATGATGAAAATGGCACATAAATATAAACACGCATTGTATCAATATCAATATCCTGACTGTGGTTTTGTGTTATAGTTATGCAAGATGTAAATATTGGGAAAAGAAGGTGAAGTTTATATAAGAAAGCTACATTGTTTTGCAAATTCCCATGAATCTATTACTATCTCAAAATAAAAACTTTAAAAAGTAGATTACATAGAAAAATGAGGAAAATGGTCAAGATTCAGTAAAAAAAAATTATATACACATTTACACACAAATTCATGCACAAGAAATAAAAATGCCCAATAATCATGTTTTATCAAATATAATTTATAAAAGTTAAAAATCACAAAAAACAAATGTGCAATAATAGAGAATTATTTAAATGACTATTAAACATTCATTAGAGTGATAAAACATAATAATATATATGTGTATATATATATCTAAAATACATATATCAAAATTTGCTATTTTATGATAGAATTAATAGCTCGTATTTTTTATTACATACTTTTCATCTTGTTTCCAGAATTTTTTAAATTACTTATATATTACTTTTACAATTAGAAAAATAAGTAATTTATTTTAGTTTAAAATGTATTTAAAATTTAAAAAAAGAGAGCATACTCAGATCAAGTGGTTACTGAAAGTTCTACTTTCAAAATGCATTGATGTCTCTCTGTTCCATAAGTTAAAATACTTGGCTTACTTCCTGTACGGCAATATAATATGTTACTAGCAATTTTATACTGACCAATGCATGAATATAAAATTTCAAATTGTCACTTATTTTAAACTTAAGTGTATGCTCCAAAGATTTATTAGCTTTATCTTATATAATCTAGCTAAACCGTTGTGTCTTTCTAGGAATAAGACAAAACTTTTCCTTCCTTCTCCCATTCTTGTCTGAAACAACATCATCAGTCTAGTTAAGAATATTAGAGACATGTGTGACAGTTGATGTGGAAAAATAAGGTTCCTGCTGGCAATTACCCATCAAAAGCAGGCTGACTGATTGCCAGAGTTAAAACACATGCAAACTGTCAGCCATCATAATAGGGCAAATATCCCAGAACCTTGGTGCAGCATCAGGTAGAAATTTAGTTTTCACTGCTGGGAACCTGCCCTCAATGCCACACATTCATAATCTTCTCTCATCAAGCCAGGTCTACACATTCGGAGACGTCCATCATTCCAGGAGTTAAATATATGTCCTGTCAGATACATTCAATGGCTCTCATGATAAGTTGGACGAGA
>NW_006430723.1:2813985-2832054 GCF_000325575.1 Pteropus alecto | reverse complement strand
TCTATATCTAGGTGAGGGACTTAACTTCGACATTTCCTAAGTTTAAAAGTTATGGCCAATTAATAGACAAAAAAAAAATATTGAAAATATTTTAATAAGTTGCATGTAAAACATGATTGTGATAAAGAAACTAGGTCAAATAATTAATAAAATTAGTTTGATTCTGAATTTTGAAAACAAGCGTATCCAGATTCAATAAGAAAATTAAAATGAGAAGCATAGTGACATTCAACTTCAAATTTTGCCTAAACTGCCAAAGGCATCCTAAGGATTGAGCACTGTGCTGATGCGTTTATAGGTATTATCTCCTTTGTGGGGATATGTTTCTCATTACACAAATGAAATATCTATAAATTGACATTATATTCAAACAGCACCCATCAAAATCTTATTTTGAGCCAAATCCTGAGCTAGAGAAAACAACCTGGTTTGTCTGTGGCACAAAATGCATTCTAAAATTAACGAAGCTTTGGCCATGAGGAGCAGGTGGGCAGACACTTCCTTCGCCTCAGATTTTTCCTGAAGTTTCTATTAATGGAATTTGGTTGGTATAGTCCCCTTGATTTCTCTGGCTGAAACATTTTTCCTTTCTCTCTCAGAGACATGAGAAAGGAAAAAGGGCACTCTTGGCTTCTCTCTGCAGCTTCTCTACAATTGTCTTTAAACTTTAATTAAAAAAAAAAAAGAAAGAAAAGAAAAAGAAAGGAAAAAGAAAGAAAGAAAAGAGTGAAAATGACTTCTCCTCTTTTAATACTGCTTAGTTATTATTCTGAGCTGTTAGCTACAATCTTCTATACTTGAGATCCCATTTGAGATCATATCTGTGATTTAAACCTATGGGTCTGTGGCCTATCCAACACGCTGGCCTCGGAGATCCTCAGAAACTTTTATTTTTCCCTCAGAAACTCTTATCCTCTCCTCACTGTAGCCCTACACCTGTGGACCTGTGGAATCACCATAAATTTTGTCATCTTTTGGTTTTCTCTCCTTTTCAAAACTCTTTTATTTGAACATATAATTCTGACTACTATTTCCCAACTTACCAGATTTCTAACTTCCTTGCTCTCTCCAGTTTGTGCTTTGAGACTCATTGAGAATACCATTCTTTTCTGTTCCCTTTTATTTTCATTTTATCGTTTTTATAAACCCTTGGATCATTCTAATTACACATTCAAACTTTTCTTCATACTGCTACTTGCCATTTTATTTATTTTTAATTGACTCACTCCTCTTTAAATAAATTTAAAAGAGAAACTAGTGGAGAGGAAGTAAACATGCTAAAACATAGAAAAAATGATGGTGCTTGATATAAAATGCTGAACTGTGATTTAGAGAGTAGAGCTTGAAAATGCTTCATAGAACTGAGGCTTGGGGCTCATGGTCTAGATAAGACAGTGAGCAGGAGAGGAAAATGACAAAAACAGCTAGACTTGCAAGAAAGAAACTCCGGCCTTTGTTTATTCTTCATTCAATAAATGTCTCTTGACTATCTGCTAGGATGCAGACTGGATCTAAACACTTGAAAATACCACTAAACAACCAAAAGCTATGACTTCATGTACTTTACATTCTAGTGCAAAGAGACAGAAAACAAAAGACATAATAAGTAAGCAAATTATAAAGTACCTTAACAGGAAAAAAAAAAAACCTATGAGAAAACAAAAAAAGAAATGTAGAAAAGAATAAGGGGCTCTGGAGTGACAAATAAACTCATTCTGGGCTGCCTGGACAATAGGGCAGCATGGACTAGACTCTTCCTACTCTTCCTGCAGGAATGACTGTAACTGAATCCAACTTCTCAGAGGTCCTTCCTTTCTCAGAGGAGGATCTACAAATCCCAAAGGTCTCGAAGTCTCCAGGTGCTGGGAAACTGGCTTTATCAGACAACTTCCATAAAGCAGGCTTCTAGAGATATGTCTGTCTGACAACCCAGTAATTGGCATATGCCCCAATGACTCAATTGTTTTCTTTTTGTGTGTGTATTTATTTTTGATTAAATCTATTGTGGTGACATTGGTTGATAAAATTATATAGGTTTCAAGTACATAGTTCAATAATACATTATCTGTACATTGCCTTGTGTGTTCACCACCCAAAGTTAAATCTCCTTCCATCACCATACATGTGGCACCCTTTACCCTTATCTACCTCGCTGCTCCCTTCTTTCTCTCTGGTAACCACTAAACTGTTGTCTGTGTCTAGGAGATTTGTTCGGTTGTCTTGTTGATTTGTTGCTTTCAGTTTTATATCCCACATATGAGTGAAATCATATATTTCACAGTTCACAGTTTTTTCTGTCTGACTTATTTTACTTAGCATGATGATCTCTCCATCCAACCATGTTGTCACAAATGGCAGAATTTCATCTTTTCTTATGGCCGAGTAATATTTCATTGTATATATACATACCACATCTTCTTTATTCAATCACGTATGGAAGGGCATTTCAGTTGTTTCTGTCATGGCCACTATGAATAGTGCTCCAATGAACATCATGGTACACATATCTTTACAGATAAATGTTTTCAAATTTTAGGGGTAAATACCCAGAAGAAAGATTGCTGGATCATATGATAATTTTGAGAAACATCCATATTGTTTTCCATAGTGGCCGTACCAATTAACATTTCCACCAACAGTGTATAAGAATTTCTTTTTCCCCACAACCTCTCCAACACTTGTTATTACTCGTCCTGTTGATGATCGCCATTCTAACATATGTGAGATGGTATCTCATTGTGGTTTTGATTTGCATTTTCCTAATAGCTAATGAAGTTAAGCATATTTTTTATATGTCTGTTGGCTGTTTGTATGTCTTTTTGGGAGAAGTGTTTTCATATTTGTCTTAAAAAGGGAAAGGAATAGGGAAATTCAAACCCATTGTGCATATCCCACAGAATGTCCTAGTCCTGGCATGCTTCTCTCTGTAGAAAACGGGGGCTTTGTGGAACTATTGCCTTCCCTTCTTGTTGACCTCAAATTTATAAGATTTTTGAACAATGTTTGCTTCTTAACTCACTCCATACGATTTGTGGAAATTTTCCCAAGTCTTAGTGCATAAGAGATGACAATTACAAAGGGATTTTTCTTCATATCAAATATTTTTCTTCCTTTCATGTAGATTTAAATTTTAATAGACATCATTTTTATTTAATTTAGAATATACGATTATTATAAAGAGCTTTATAAATATAAAAAAGTATTTAAATGTGTGTCCACGAAGTAAAAAAAAAAAACTCATCAGGTATTTTAAGAGATAATATAAGGAGTTGGTAAGGCAGATTTTGGAGAAATAAAAAAAAAGGAGAAAGAGAGAAAAGGGATAGTAAATTAATAGATCTAATAATTGCAGGAAGTAGCTCCTGCCTGTTGGGCAGGGAGAACAAAAGGTAGACCTTAGGGTTATCAGATCCTAGAAAGTTAGAGAAGGTATTCCATGGAATTGGGAGTCTAATTTCTCAGGAGGGTCACTGCAGATGAAGGGCTGGTACCTCAGCATCATGAAGGAGCGTTCACACAGAGCTACCAGAGGGAGGGCACTTCTCTTTTCCTAATTTTTTTTTAATGTTATTTGTTTATTCAGACATTTTTTTGCTTTGTTTTGCTTTGTAGGTAAGTAAAAGAAGAAACTTAAAATAAAAAGAACACAGAGATTATAGCTGTTTCACCTGTTGAGACAGTAGCACATTAGCATTTTAAAACAAACTAATTAATAAATTGCTCCCATGTTTAATGTTAATCATAAAATGCTTAATATAATCACTTAGATAAAATGTTATTTAATTAATAAAATGTTTCTTTTAAAACTTGCACTTCTTTTACTTGTTCAAGAAATGAAAAATTGAAGAAAGGAGGGATAACTTTTTAGCATTTCAGTTTAAACATAACAAGTTACTCTTTTCTAGGTTTTTCTAATAAATGAATCACAGCCTTATGAATGGTAACAGAAATAAAATTACTGAAAATTTACTTTTGAAATAAATGTATTTCTCTTGCTTTTATTTTTTTTAAGTATAAAATACTATTTTAATATATCCACTTCTTTACTGTGATGCATTTATTCCAACAGAAGTTTTCATCAAGTTTTCTAGAAATTTTATCATAGAACCAGACAACAGAGAAAGCTCAGAAAGAGATCAAAGGGTGTTTTTGAGAGCTGGAGGCAGTTTTCAATCATTTTATAGATAGATTTTTTTCTTCTTCTTTCATAGTAAACAGGGAACCGCATAAAAAGCAATAGAGGAATCAGCTATTCTCTGCAAGATGTGTTAGTGTCATTGATGTCTTTTTCTGTTTAGAAAGTAGGAGTATCTCCTAATAACCTAACATTTATTCCCTGAAAGTCATTATTTTATATTTAATCTTTCTAAAATGTTATTTTAAAGTTTATGTTTTTTAAACTACATATTTTGGCTTTGTTTTTGATGGAATTTTTGTTTGTTTACCATATAAAAATTACAATTCACTAACTAAAGTGAAAAAAGGTTAACTTTAACAAATAAAGTTAACCTTTCTCATCATTCTATTCAACATGGTACTAGAATTCCTAGATAGTACAATAAGACAAGAAAAGGAAATGAAATGTATGTGGATTGAGAAAAAAGAACAATAATGCTTTGATTCATAGAAGATATGGCTGCTATGTAGAAGATCTCAGAGAATCAACAAATAACTTCTAGAATTGATAAGCTAGTACAGCAAGATTGCAGGATACAGGTTAATATAAAAAATTCAATTGCTTTATTACATGCCAAAATGAACAATTGGAATTTGAGATTAAAAACATAAATGATATATTTAGGTATAGATTTAGCAAAATATGTGCAAGATCTATTATAAATGGTGAAAGAATTCAAAAAGAATATAAATAAAAGGAGAGATCTTATTAAGATGTCAATTCTTCACAACTGAATCTATAGATTTAATACAATTCAGTCTTAATAAATTATTATTATTATTATTATTTTTTTAGATATTGACAAACTAATTCTAAAGTTGATTTAAAAAGTCAAATAACCTAGAATAGCCAACATAATACTGAATAAGAACAAAGCTGGAGCACATACGCTACCCAATTTCACAACTTACTAGAAAGATACAATTGTTAAGACAGAGTAGTATTAGCAAATAATAGACATACAGACCAGAATCATGGGGCAAAATAAAATGCCCAGAATAGACTCACACAAATATAGTCAGTTGATCTCTGACAAAGAAATAAAGGCAAATCAATGTAAAAAGAATTATCTTTTTCATAAATGGTGCTGGAAAATGTAATGTCTGTACAAACAAACAAACAGAAAACTAGATGCTGATCTTACACCTTTTATAAAAATTAACTAAAATGAATCATATACCTAAATGTAACATATAAAACTATAAAAATTCTAAAAGAAATTGTAGAAGAAAATCTAGGTAACGGGTTTGGCAATGATTTTTACATAAAACACCAAACATGACCCATAAGAAAATTGATTAATTGGATTTCATTAAAATTAAAAACTTCCATTCTGCAAAAGACATTTAAGAGTATGAAAAGATAAGTAACATAGTGAAAGAAAATATTTTCAAGACATACATCTGATAAACAATTTGTATCTAAAATATCCAAAGAACTCTCAAAACTGAACAATAAAAAATGAATAATCTAACTAATAAATGGTTAAAAGACACCCTATCACCACAGACACCCTATTAAAAACAAATACTGATGGAAAATAAGAATATAAAGAACATGCTTAACGTTATATGTATAAGGGAATTGAAAATTAAAACAAGATACCACTACACACTTACTAGAATGGCTAAAATCCAAAAACTTGATAAATACCAATTTCGTCAAGGCCACAGATAAACTCTTACTAATTGCTGGTTAAATGCAAAATGGTACTGGTACTTTGCAAGACAATTTCACAGTTTCTAACAAAGCTGAACATAGTCTTATCACACATTCTAGCAAATGTGCAGAGACCACAGACAAGAAGTAGATACAGTTTTGTTTTTTAAACTACCTGTAGTGGAATATTATCTCCCACATTGGGAGAATGAACAAAGAAAATAGATCATTAAAAAAATTTCTAAAAGCACTTTTCTTCAAATATAATTTTATTGTTACAAATATTATTTGGTGGGCCAATCTTTTAGTTAATTCAGACTAGTTAACATGACTTTCTACTTTTGTGAAGAAGAAGAGTAGGAAGGAGGAATGGTTTTTTTAAAAAAAAAATTTGTGTATTTATGTGTGTACGTATTTGTGTGTATATGTTTGTCGTCACAGGTTTTGCTAGTACGTGCTTATGTCTCTCAAGGCTTAAAGCCAGAAAAGTAAAAATAAAATCAACATTATGACTCAAAGATTGCAGAAGTACTAAAATAAGAGTGAGCAAACAGTAAATTCAGAAGACTGAAAGGAAAAAAAATTAAAAGAGAAAAAGAGAAAGATAAGACAACGGAGAAATAAAGGGATAATTGAGGCGTAGAGAGGAGAAAGTGGTCAAAGTAGGGGCAGAGGGACAAAATGGGTTAAAATAAGTATGAAGGCAGTACACAGAGGAAAATTAATGGTGGCTAGAATAAGTGGGCAAAAGGAAGATTGGGAACACTTGTCTTTCATTTGTTCAAATTAAAAGTTTGAAACCAGATCATAAGTAAAGATTCAAGAAAAACTGTATAAAGAGGAGAGATACAAAGATACCCTCAAGGCTTTGTGGAACAGGAGAATTCCAAAGACACATATGGTTGGTGATATTTGATCAGACTCTGGATATAAGATGATAAGAACATTTTATTCAAGATTGTTTTCAATATTCACCAAAGAATTAGATGTAGAAGAATGTTGGCTATTGAAATGGATTTGTTTAGGCATTGTCTTCATGTTTTGCTATAATAAACAACTAAAAATTACTTAAAACAGAAACCTGGAGAGGATATTTTAAATTTTAATGATTTATAGAATAACCCTCAGAAGGTATTCAAAGACCAGGTGTAGATATTGTGCTGAATGATCCCTAAAGATTTTCTTTTCAGTTCTGTGTTTTTGTTTTAATTTTTTGTGACTACTGCTATTCTGTTTCTTATTGTTTTAAATATTAGCTTGGTAGGGTCAAACAAGCAATCAAATAGCCTGTAAACATCTGGATCAAAATACTGTGATAGCCAAGCTTTCTGATTTTGCTCAAGTAGTCATCCCAAAAGAAGCTAAAATTAATAATAATAATAATAACAATAATAAGGCTGGTAGTCTGAATCCATGCAACCTAACTACAATATTAAAATAATGCTGAAAACAATATTATTTTAATTAAAAGGTAAGTACTGGCCTATAATATACTCCACTCTCCACTATACTGGTGTTAGCAAATAATGTTTAACTGTCATTGTCTCAGCCCATTAGCTTCTCCATCTGGTTATCTTATTATAGTGGCTCAGTAAATTAGTCAGTGTTCTTATAACCTCCAGGAAACCCAGAACAGGTCATGTCTTTTGCTAGATTGACTGGAAATTGCTATCATTAGGTGGCACGTCTGTATTCTCTCCAAGAGTTAATGGGCATAACTGTAGAATGCGTCTGGGCCTGCAGCCCGGTTGTTTTTCTATCTCTCTGTGCAGACCCTGGAGCAATGCAAAGATGTATGACCAAGGCTTTTACAGGTTTATTCCTGAAAATACTACATTAGCTTCAACAGTTCTAACTTTATCTTAACACTGAATTGCACTTGTCCATTAATATAAAACTTCGACTGCCTTGGTTCTGGGATGTTGTGTGACATATAAATGCCTAGCGAAGAGCTTTTAAAAATCTTTATCATTAAGGCGCTGCCATGTGACTGTGGGTGATGTCATCTGGGACCAGATTACTAATAGTCTTTAAATTATTTTGTGCATTTTCTTCTTTATTTTCTGAATGCACATCTATTATATTAAATGTTTCCAATAACTGCAATGACTACGATTTTCTATAAAAATTTTCTTTTATTTTTAATAACCCTATCCTATGTGCTAACTACTTAAAAGTAGAAAATATAAAATTGTCAGGATATCTTACAAATTGTGAATTATAAGAGAGGCAAACTATACTACATACAAAAATTTGGAAATACTTGAGTTGAAATTTAATGTGTGCTTTGTAAGACTTTGTATTATGATAATTTTTGTAAAATATGTAGGTCAGTGGTTAAAATATTCAGAGGCAAAACAAAATAAAGAGACGGTACATGGGTGTGGAAAAGAGGGGCAGACATGCGTGGATGAGAAGACATGAACAGGTAGTAGAAAGTACCTGTGGCTAAAGAGCTTGGAACTATTACTTTAATTTTGAGAAGTAACGAGATCAAATCAATGCCTTGGGAAGAATGAGATGGCAATCTAGAGGGAATAAAGCCCAATGTTTTTCTTCTTTGGAATTCAGAATGTAGAATTACATTTCTACTCAGAGCAGTGGAAGATGAAATTATGTAAGCTTAAAATATAATTCACCTTGAGAACAAATTATAAAAGTACTGTGGATGGTGTCCTTACATGAATATCAATTATATTTAAAATTACAATGTACCTTTTATTTCTCAAATCGGAGCTTATTTACAGAATAAGGATCTTACTATTGAAAAACAATATAGTGTCTAAACTCTTCTGACTCACTTTTTTCCTCCATAATAGCTCTGTCTTTACCAACTGTGATGAAAAGCTTGTCATTTAACAAAAAACAAATCTTAGTGTGGACACATCTATTTGAGAAAAGAAAAAAAAACCTCTTGCTTATGTTTGAAATGTTAAACACCCACCTCCTATTCTATTTCTTTCTTTGCAACAGAACTTGAGAACTTGCATCTATTTTAACTATTCTTTAACAAGGATTCTTTCCTGTGTTTAAATGGATATAAATGTATATTTTTATTGATATGAGTATACTTCTGGAAATGTTCGAGTGATATATACATCGATCTTTTGCAATATGGAAAGAAAGAGTAGAAAAGAGAAGAACAGATCAGCCTGTCTAAAAACTGCCTGGTTTCACATCCTGAAACATTAAGAAAGGGAACAGTTTGCTTTGTATTATCAAATTGTGTCAAGTAGTTTTACTTCTCAAAATCTGCTACCTCTGGTATGTAGGAGATAGTAGCAGCAGGCTAATGCACCAAACAGCATGGGATAAGCGCAGGGTCAGCCAAACCTGATAACAATACCAGCAGGAAAAAAAGAAAAAAACATCTCAACTCAAGGAGAATTCACTTGGCTATAGCTATAGCTGTGCTTTAGGTAGTAATTTCTGATTCTGTTGCATTGGGATGTTTCCCTTGAGTTTTATTTTTTGTTTGTGTGTTTTGTTTTTATGTGCAATACTGATCAGATCTGTTGTGCTTTATTTGTATCATCTCATTCGGTTTACCTGTGACTGTGCCTCAGAGCACCAGAGGAAGGCTTGGGGGAATAGATTCCAGTGAAGATCTGAATATCCTGTGAAAACACACTTTCATAAGTCCACTGTGCTCTGAAGATGAGTGTAGAGTAAAAGCCAGGTCAGTGAGGACAAACTGGGGCGCTCTGCAGTGTGATGGAGTCCTCCTACGTTCTCTATGGGGGTTTAGACCTTGCACTTATATTCTTTATGTTCTCCAGTCTCTCCTGCTTTGAAGATTTATGAATTCAGTCCACCACCATTCATCGAGCAATGGAGAGATGGCAGTGACTATGACCTCCGGTAGTCTCAGATAGAAGGCATGCACCTCTATTCTAAGAGCACCTCTATTCTAAGAGAGTCCATGATTTCTCATTTGAGGTCAGAAATATACATGTATGTGTAAATGCCATGGATTTTTATGCTGGTAATGATAAGTAGATTAATCTTACTTTTGTTTTACATAGTAAATGGTAATATTACTACTACTAATAATAATAGCTACAAAGAATGAATATCTCATAAATGACAAAAGCTGTACTCAGACCTTTATATTTATTTCTAAACTAATTTACAAAACAATGAGAAGAGGTATATTCCATTATCACTATGTTACAAATGAGGAACCTATAAAAAAAATTAACTTTCTCAATTTCAAACACCTATTAAGAGAAGGAAGTCGAACTACATGCTTATAAAAAGGCTCTGTAATACTCTTAAACTCTGAATTTGAGTTCTATATACACACTCTTCATAGTGATTTTCTACTTGACTCAGGACAGGGCAAATTCATCCAAGTTGGGGGAGATGAAGCCCTGCACTGAGAGAAGAGGATTCTTTGGCGGAGAGTGTAGAAAAAATTCAATAAACACACCGAAGTTAGCGTCAAAAGGAAAGTTTATTAGAAAAGGGGTAACTGCATAGCAGAATGTGGTCTCTCAGAGGCAGAGAGTGAGAGAGCCTAAGAGAGACTCAGAGGGGACAGAGACAATGGAGATGAGGACAGAAACAAAGTAAAGACACTGAGAGTAAAGGCAGTGAGAGGGACCCTGTATGGGGAATGCAGTTTTTATATCATTTTTTAGTTCCTGTGATTTACAATTTCAAGTCTTTGTTTACCCATTTCCTTTGATATGGTCATACAGTGAGGAAGGGGAAGAGTATGTAGGGTGAAAAGGCAAGAATATGGAGTGTGAAAGGCCTGCTGGCAGTTCCCAGACTTTAATCCATGGATTCCCTAGGGTTTTAGTCATGGGGAATGAGGGATTTTAATTTTGTGTAGGGCAGCCATTTAACGACTCTGTTTTCCTGTTTCCCCTTCACAAGTGTGGGAAATGGCTCGTTAGCAACCCCAGCAGAGATCTTCCTTTGTTCTGCACGTGTCCTCTTGGCTTGGCTGCAAGGCTGATCAGCATATTGCTGTCTCTGAATGTAGCTTGATTTATTTCTCTTGCCTCCTCCGTACATTTGCCAATCTTCCTTCTTTTATGAAAACATTTCACACATTTGGTTTTATATATTTATATTAGATATACAGGAATATAGATGTAAATTTCTTATTTCCTTTTTGACTATTTTGGCCTCCAAATTTCATGTTAGAGGTTTTTTCATACGCTTGTTGATCCTTGGTTGTTATGTTTCTATCTAGAAAGCTCGTTGAGGTGCTATAAATATGGATTGAGATACAAAGTTCTTTGAAAGATTATCTCTCTGAGCTGTTTTGCTGAGGCCTTTCTGACATTGGTTTCCTTAGGTCTCTGGGGGTGGTCAGATTCTTCAGAGAGGACCCTACAATATCCTCGTAGAAGGATGTCGACCTGGCTGAGAATCCTGTGGACGTGAGAGGGAATAGAGGGCCTGTGGTTTCACCATTGGGTATATACTCATTTACTTGCTTTCCTTTATGTATATGTACCTGCTGTCAGTTGTGCCTTCTGTAATCATGCTCCACTATACCGTATTCTGTCTGAATGACAAGGGGGAAGTCCCCCAGCTGCATAGAGATGGGATGGGAATCTTTTATTGTCACTGCACCCCCTATTTATAATACCCACTTCTGTTATCTGCACTAATATCTTGGGGTTTTTTTTTTCCACTTTTGATCCAGATTAGAATCTTTCTGCTTTTAGCCCCATCTTCACTCTTTTTTTTAATTAATTAATTTATTTATTTTTTATGATGACATTGGTTAACGAAATCCAATAAGTTTCAGCCGTACACTTTAACAGTAAGGCATATATATGTTTACACTGTGTGTTCCTTTCCCATAATTAGATTTCTTTCTGTCACCACATATTTGATCCCCTTTACCCCGTCTACCTCTTCCCTTCCCCTTCCCCTCTGGTAACCACTAGTCTATTGTCTATGTCCTTGAGTCTCTGTTTGTTCTCTTCATTTGTTGCTTTTAGGTTTATATCCCACATATAAGTGATATCATGTGATTTTCAACTTTTTCTGTCTGAGTTATTTCACTTAGCATGATTATCTCGAGGTCCATCCAAGTCGCAAATGGCAGTATTTCATCCCTTCTTATGGCTGAGTAATATTCCATCATAAAGATGTACTACAGCTTCCTTATCCAATCATCTATCGTAGGACATTCGGTTGCTTCCATGTCCTGGCCACCATGAATAATGCTGCTATGAACATCGGTGTGAAAATATCTTTTCGGATATGGGTTTTCAAGTCTTTGGGGTAAATACCCAGTAGAAGAATTGCTGGATCAATGGTAGATCAATTCTTAGTTTTTTGAGGAACCTCCATACTATTTTCCATAGTGGCTGTACCAATTTGCAGTCCCACCAGCAGTGTATGAGGATTCCTTTTTCTCTGCATCCTCTCTAACATTTGTTATTACTTGTCCTGTTGATTATAGCTATTCTAACAGATGTGAGATGGTATCTAAATTTTAGAGGATGTGTTGTTAACAATTTCTGAGGCTTTTTGGTGATTTCTAAGCTTTTTCCACTTTGGCTGTATATACAAAGTCAGATACTGACTTTTTTTAACTTCCAAAATGTTGCTGCTAATTCATTTCCTTTTCTTTTATGACATTATGTCTTTTAAAAAAAAAGATCCATTTATTGACATTATGTGGGGATTCAGGAAAAACTCAAAGTTAATATTAGTGTTTTACCTGTTATTTTTATAAACAAGTATAAAAATTCATAAGTTCATAATAATTTTCATAAAGTCCCAATTCCATAATGGAATATTAATAGTATTAAAATATAATTGGCCATGATATTATCAGTAATTGTATTTTCAGCTTCACTTGTAATACAATTATCTCCCTGACCAAATACAGTCTTGCATGGCTCCTCAGATTAAGAATACATGCAATGAATGGGCTGGGGAGCTAAATCCTACCTGAACGAGTGGTAATAATATCTCTATCTGCTGATATAGCATTTCCCTCGGGAAATGTCCTATATGTTTCTAAGAGGATCTTACTTTGATGAAGATGAGATATTTGCTTTGAAGCTGGGAAAGTTTCTAGAATTCAAACTGCTAATGCAACTAACTGTATTTCTTGCCGACACAATCTCATATAGATTGCAAAAAATTAGAAGATAGAATCTGGACTGAGTGGTAAGAAAATTTAATTTTAGGGTTTGAGACAGTCTTATATAGTTTCTCAAATTTCAAGGCAGCTGAACCCATTTAGTCAGAGTACTCCATGGAGAGAAAGCCTTGATAGAGCTAGGGCTTTATTTCCTGGAACAGAGATGTGTTCCCCGCAGAACTTCACTGTATAGATCTGGCTTAGAGGGTTCAGGCACCAGTGGATGGCACTGTGTTTAGAATTCAAAGTTTTCTTTTCTCCTTGAAATGAGTGACTGACAGATTAACCCAGAAAAAAATAGATGGATATACTACAGTAGAAAAATGAAATTGTAATAATATACTTGTACTGTTTTTGGCGTAGCAAATTTCAAAAGCCAAGGATAAGCATGGTTTTTAGAAAAGCACTTGGCTAAAGGTCACAACTTGCGGAAAAACTATCATAAACAGCCCTGGGATGCAAAAGTCTTAAGGACTATTTCAGGATAGAATATGAGAGAAGAGAGGTTGCCTAGTCAAATTATTGGGATCTCTGATAATAAAAGAGTTGAGACTGTTTCCTTTATACAGAGCCCACATCAATCCAGCACTGAAATGCCAGAAAGACAGAACCCAAGGGGAAATAAAAGCTTTTAAATAAGAGATGAATAGAATAATGAATGATAGATTCTCCAGGGAGCCGTTAGGAAACTAATCTGAAATTTGATCGTATTTTAGAATTCCTGTGAGCACAGGGCTGATGCTCTGATATTTATATATAATATGTGTCCAGTTGGTTCACTGGAACTTCAGAAATGTAAGCTACAGGAATAATTTTGTATTAGAGTGATCACTCATTACTGAAGAAGCAACAATGGTTGCTCAGCCCAAAGAAGACTGAGTATAGGCCCCCCTGCATGGGAATTGGTAATATTAGAAGAAATGAGAGTAAAGAGTTAATCTGGACATATATTATCCTTAATTTACCTGTGGAAACAAAAGATTTGCTGGACAAAGTAAAGGCCAATTTGGAGCATTTTCTAGTGCATTTATTATAATATTTAGGATTATCATGTCATCTGGCTCATATTGGTTGATGAGCTTAGATAATTTAGGCCAAGCATTTTTTGAGATCAGAGAAGGAGGTGTGATTTTGTCTTTGAATTAATTTTGAATAGTATATCTTAAATTATATTAATTAAAGACAGAATAATATGGTGTTTATGAGTATATACTCCAATTAGTAAAACCTGAGCTTGAATCCCAGTGTCGTGGCCTGTATAGAATAGACCAAACCAAGTATGCTCTCAAAGGCTGTTTATTTACCGGTGGCTGTCCTGTACAAAGGAGCAGCCCCGAAATGCTAAGATACAAGGTTTTTAAGCCCTAAATCTCATTCTTCATTCTATCTTAAACACAAAGGTCTATTTTTCTCCTATTCACTACTTGTCAACCCACTGGTCAGGTGTGCAAGCGGGGGTACAGAAGCAGAAAGCTTATTGTTAGAATGTTATGTTCCTATGGGTGATAGCCTATGTTCCCATGGGCAATAGCCAGTATTCTCATGGGCGATGGCCAAACAGTAATTTTCAGCTTATATACAATTGATTATTTTTCATGCCACGCAAGCAAGCAGGGTTACACAGGCTAAAATTGGCAGTTAGCGTATGAGCTCATTGTTACAAGTTTCATGATTAACAGAATGCTGTTAGGGGTTCCAGAAACTAGGCTTAAGGTATAGACTTCCTTTGTCCAGTTTCGGGTTTTAATTATCCTTTAACTTTTTCACATTTCAGCAGGCTGTCACACCAGGTCTCAGGAAATCAAGTGATTTGAAATATCTCCACCTCAATTTTCTCATTTGTAAAGTGGGAATAAGAAGTTTATTTAACAGATATAATACATTTTAAAATATTAACTTATTAATATGCAAAATAATTTTCCAAAGTTTGTGGGCACAAGAATTACTTCTGGAACTTTCTTTTTAAAGCTTACAGATGAACCAAATGGTTTTTCTGAGGCCATACTGATCCAGATTTTAAAGGCCATACTGATCCAGATCTTTGCTTTCTGTTAGTGAGCATGGTTTGAAAGGGATTTCTTTAATGCCTTTTACAGTGGTGAGAAGCAAAGAGCCAAGGGAAAATACTCCTCATTTAGGATTGCCAAACAAAAAATTAGATGTCCAAATATATTTTAATTTCAGATAAACAATAAATGTGTTCTATGCAGCATTTGACATAAATTTGGAACTATTAAAACATTATTTATTGTTTAAATAAAATACAAATTTACCTGAGAGTTCTGTATTTTATTGGACAAGCCTTACCTCTACGTATGAAAAGACAGTATTTGAGAAAAAGAGTTTGATATGTTCAGTTCAGTAAGTGGGTTGCCACTAACATTAGATTAAATTGCTGATTTTCTCTATTTAAAAACCTTATGAATCAAAAGAGGTTTAATTAAAGTATTGGTGGAACCCAGCATCCAAACTGGCCCTGACCCTGAACATAGCAACCCAGCCACAGAGGTTTCCATCTCAGCAAAAGCCAGATGGTGCTACACAAAAGAACAGACATAAGAGCAAAGGCTTCCTTCGTTTGGTCAATTGGCTGATTGACCTCAGTGTCTTATGTAACTTTAATATACAGCTCTGCCTACCTCTAATATTGAGACTGGACATCACTTGTAAATTCTTAATCTTTTAGCAGGAAATGAAATGGGACATCTCTTGCAGAGTTAATCTTTTTAGTAAACGTAGTTAAGTTTTCTTTTCTCTTGTCTTTGGAAAAAAGTCCCTCTCCCTCAAATGCCAATATTTGCCAAAACTGCTGACTCATTTCCTCTGACTGTTGATAAGGGTCATCGATCCACTGTTAGCAAAAATGGTGTTAGACCATACACCACGACCTTTAGAGTCTGAGAGGGGAGGGGAATTTAGGCCAAAGTCTTTTTACTCTTTAAGAAATGTATTAACCAAGCCCTTTTCCCTTTAGTCATTTAATAGGCAAATCAATAATAGAAATTGATATATGATTTAAATAACCAGTTTGTATCTTCTTTTCCTTGTCTAGGGACTGAGAATGCAGTTCACAAGGAAACCCAAGACCCAGCCCTGATTAAGGCAGAGATGGAAAGAGCTCCATGAAACAGCAGGAAGCAGATACAGAAGAGACCTCCCGTCCCTCAACATCCATACTAATAATAAGGGGGTCCATGTCTCTTAGAAAAGAGGTAGGCAAGAAAGTTAGTTAGGGGATTTCAGGTCTGCCTGCAAAGACACTGAGGTCATCTTATCTTAGAAGGGGTTCACCCTAATCTGCCCACAATTAAGCAAGCCAGAAGGCATTTTTTTAACTCACACAAAGAAACCAGGTAGAGATTTAGGTACCAATTTAAGCCAATCTCTTGCACCTGTGCAATGAAAACCCCAAAGACCTTCAACTCACCTGAGCCTCATTATACCGTCATTATAATATGATGCATATGCACGGAAGTTCATTAATATGATTATAACAGACTGAATTCTGGGAACAAACATGCACAGAAGGCAAAATGATGAATCACTGAGTCCTGTCAATCTCAATTGTCAATCAAGGGTGCCCACTCTTCCAAGAAAAGTAACCACCCACAGCAAAAAAGGGATAAAAACCCCAAAGGCTTTGTTACCAGGCCTTTTGAGCCACACTTCTCTTGCTCAGGACCACTTCCACGTGCGGGAGTGTACCTTCCTTTAATCAAACTTTTCTTTCCTACTGTATTTCAGTGTCTTGCTCAATTCTTTGTTCGAGACATCAAGAACCTGGACAACGCGTAAGGAGAGGACCCCACTCTCTAGTAACAATATGAACCACGCTTGACAAAAACATTACACATTCAGCTTTCTCTGAGTCTTCATTTTGAGAACTTTATCCGCTTTTTGTAAGAAAGGATCATTTTCTGAATTTTCATTATGCAAAGCTTGAGTAATTATTCTTTCCCTGTGCTGAGCAACCCGCCTCTGCTGGCCCTCGGCACTCTAGCCTCGTGCCTGTCACATGTCTAACAAAACTAGCAGCTTAAGAAGTAGAACATATGCCAGGCACTTTCAGAAGGATTTGATATTGTCTCATTTGACCTTACAAAAACTGATAGATGAGTAAACCAAGGCTTGGAAATGTTAAATAATTTCCCCCTTGGGCATGCAGCCAGCCATTAAGTGTTAGAGTCTCAATGTGATTTCAATTTTGTTTGAAATTAGGAACCATCATGTACACTGCTGCAGTGTTTTGCCCTTCAGTGTAAAGGAGAAGAGCTATAATACTTAGCTGCTGCTTTGGTCGTCTAAGAATATTCCACACACTTTTAACGAAAGTTGTTCATATGCTGGGCAGTGTATTAAATTCTGTAAGACAAGATGCATATGACTTGGTGGATGGCTCCTGCCCTCCACACCTAGTGTGAAACTGGCATGTATTAGGTGTTCATGAAATATTGGTAAAATGGATGAGTAAATGCATTCCAATAACTTCGCATTTAATGGATTTGATACTACTAAAATAGTGCATTAGGTTTATAAAATGCACATGCATAATCATTTAAACCACAATTATTGCAGATATTACTGTAATATAATTAACAGGGATGTTCACTTAATGTAATGAGCTTTTCTTTTTCGATGGTATCTGACCTTGTAATACCACTTTCAAAAGCTGGGTGATAAGCTTCCAGGACTAAGAACAGTAGTGGGATGAAAAGGACAGGTATGATAAAACTGTTCTGTTAGCCATGCTGATGGGTTAGAAGAAGCAGAAAAATCTGAAATTAAAAAAAGAATTGTGCAGTAATCAGGCTGTAAAGAAAGGCACCTGGAAGTGGAGAAAGACGCCGATGGAGAAAGAACGATGGGACGCACTCTCCTAATAAATTACATCTGTGCAAAGTCGTGGGGGAGAGGTGGCGGGGGTGGGGGGAGGCAGTTTCCACGAGGTAGAAAGCGGGCTGTGAAGATTTTTTCTCTGAGAATCTGAAGGGCAATAGCACGTGTACAGTTCCTATTTTGTAGCAGAATTGTAAAGAGACGAAGGAGAAAACACTTACTGAAACATCTGATGTGCAAACCGCTTCAAGAAAATAAGCAGGCCAGAATGAGT